>NW_026278164.1:0-1796 GCF_023373465.1 Oncorhynchus keta | reverse complement strand
GATACTGTATACCCCTGAACAACAACAACAGATACTGTATACCCCTGAAACAACAACAACAGATACTGTATACCCTGAAACAACAACAACAGATACTGTATACCCCTGAAACAACAACAACAGATACTGTATACCCCTGAACAACAACAACAGATACTGTATACCCCTGAAACAACAACAACAGATACTGTATACCCCTGAACAACAACAACAGATACTGTATACCCCTGAAACAACAACAACAGATACTGTATACCCCTGAAACAACAACAACAGATACTGTATACCCCTGAACAACAACAACAGATACTGTATACCCCTGAACAACAACAACAGATACTGTATACCCCTGAAACAACAACAACAGATACTGTATACCCCTGAAACAACAACAACAGATACTGTATACCCCTGAACAACAACAACAGATACTGTATACCCCTGAACAACAACAACAGATACTGTATACCCCTGAACAACAACAACAGATACTGTATACCCCTGAAACAACAACAACAGATACTGTATACCCCTGAAACAACAACAACAGATACTGTATACCCCTGAACAACAACAACAGATACTGTATACCCCTGAAACAACAACAACAGATACTGTATACCCCTGAACAACAACAACAGATACTGTATACCCCTGAAACAACAACAACAGATACTGTATACCCCTGAAACAACAACAACAGATACTGTATACCCCTGAAACAACAACAACAGATACTGTATACCCCTGAACAACAACAACAGATACTGTATACCCCTGAACAACAACAACAGATACTGTATACCCCTGAAACAACAACAACAGATACTGTATACCCCTGAACAACAACAACAGATACTGTATACCCCTGAAACAACAACAACAGATACTGTATACCCCTGAACAACAACAACAGATACTGTATACCCCTGAAACAACAACAACAGATACTGTATACCCCTGAACAACAACAACAGATACTGTATACCCCTGAAACAACAACAACAGATACTGTATACCCCTGAAACAACAACAACAGATACTGTATACCCCTGAAACAACAACAACAGATACTGTATACCCCTGAACAACAACAACAGATACTGTATACCCCTGAACAACAACAACAGATACTGTATACCCCTGAACAACAACAACAGATACTGTATACCCCTGAACAACAACAACAGATACTGTATACCCCTGAAACAACAACAACAGATACTGTATACCCCTGAACAACAACAACAGATACTGTATACCCCTGAACAACAACAACAGATACTGTATACCCCTGAAACAACAACAACAGATACTGTATACCCCTGAACAACAACAACAGATACTGTATACCCCTGAACAACAACAACAGATACTGTATACCCCTGAAACAACAACAACAGATACTGTATACCCCTGAAACAACAACAACAGATACTGTATACCCCTGAACAACAACAACAGATACTGTATACCCCTGAAACAACAACAACAGATACTGTATACCCCTGAAACAACAACAACAGATACTGTATACCCCTGAACAACAACAACAGATACTGTATACCCCTGAACAACAACAACAGATACTGTATACCCCTGAAACAACAACAACAGATACTGTATACCCCTGAACAACAACAACAGATACTGTATACCCCTGAACAACAACAACAGATACTGTATACCCCTGAAACAACAACAACAGATACTGTATACCCCTGAACAACAACAACAGATACTGTATACCCTTGAAACAACAACAACAGATACTGTATACCCTGAACAACAACAAC
>NW_026278163.1:25000-43295 GCF_023373465.1 Oncorhynchus keta | reverse complement strand
ATAACAGAACAACAGTCTCATGTACAGGTTTCCCCTAGTTTATAACAGAACAACAGTCTCATGTACTGGTTTCCCCTAGTTTATAACAGAACAACAGTCTCATGTACTGGTTTCCCCTAGTTTATAACAGAACAACAGTCTCATGTACAGGTTTCCCCTAGTTTATAACAGAACAACAGTCTCATGTACTGGTTTCCCCTAGTTTATAACAGAACAACAGTCTCATGTACTGGTTTCCCCTAGTTTATAACAGAACAACAGTCTCATGTACAGGTTTCCCCTAGTTTATAACAGAACAACAGTCTCATGTACTGGTTTCCCCTAGTTTATAACAGAACAACAGTCTCATGTACTGGTTTCTCCTAGTTTACATGACCTATATTTCCTTTTATTTAGTGAGTTTCTCTGTTGGCTTCCTGACAGGTTGATTTGTGATGTAGCTAAATGCTCGCTGGGTTGGGACTGTTGTGAATAGAAGCATGCAGAATTGCAGATATCCTTTAGAGCTGGGTAATGTGTGCTTTTCCCCGGACATTACCAGGACTATTTCATGTCATTTCACTGAGATTGGTTTGTTGTGATCTCGTTGAATGTGACCCTAGACTGTTGATGCTGCAAGGCAACACAAGTGTGTTCTGTAAAATGAATTGATTACAGGAAAGAAACAGTAGATCTGTGGGGGGAATCTTATTGTGTTTCTAATGTTTAGTAGCTACAGGATGCACCAAGGAAGCTCCTGTTTGTTCTCTGAATGGCCAATCAAACAGGGCGGGGCTTGTGGCTGGTCTTGCCAACCTTTTTTCATGGTGACAGCTGAACAGAACAGTAGCCTACTGTGTGTGTGCATGATGTGGCTCTGTGTGTGTGTGTGTGTGTGTGAGACTTATATGCATGCACACTCATGCTCGACTGTTCTCCTCTGTTCTGTTCTCTTCTGTTCTCTTCTGTTCTGTTTTCCTCTGTTCTGTTCTGTTCTCCTCTGCTCTGTTCTGTTTTCCTCTGTTCTGTTTTCCTCTGTTCTGTTCTGTTCTGTTCTGTTCTGTTCTGTTCTGTTCTGTTCTGTTCTCCTCTGTTCTGTTCTGTTCTCCTCTGTTCTGTTCTGTTCCCTCTGTTCTGTTCTCTCCTCTGTTCTGTTCTGTTCTGTTCTCCTCTGTTCTGTTCTGTTCCCTCTGTTCTGTTCTGTTCTGTTCTGTTCTGTTCTGTTCTCCTCTGTTCTGTTCTGTTCTCCTCTGTTCTGTTCTGTTCTCCTCTGTTCTGTTCTGTTCTCCTCTGTTCTGTTCTCCTCTGTTCTGTTCTCCTCTGTTCTGTTCTCCTCTGTTCTCTGTTCTGTTCTCCTCTGTTTTCCTCTGTTCTGTTCTCCTCTGTTCTGTTCTGTTCTCCTCTGTTCTGTTCTGTTCTGTTTTCTCCTCTGTTCTGCTCTCCTCTGTTCTGTTCTCCTCTGTTCTGTTCTCCTCTGTTCTGTTCTGTTCTCCTCTGTTCTGTTCTCCTCTGTTCTGTTCTGTCTCTGTTCTCCTCTGTTCTGTTCTCCTCTGTTCTGTTCTGTTCTCCTCTGTTCTGTTCTGTTCCCTCTCTGTTCTGTTCTCCTCTGTTCTGTTTCTCTGTTCTGTTCTGTTCTCTTTCTCCTCTGTTCTGTTCTGTTCTCCTCTGTTATTTCTGTTCTGTTCTCCTCTGTTCTGTTCTGTTCTCCTCTGTTCTGTTTCTTCTGTTCTGTTCTCCTCTGTTCTGTTCTGTTCTCCTCTGTTCTGTTCTCCTCTGTTCTGTTCTCCTCTGTTCTGTTCTCCTCTGTTCTGTTCTCCTCTGTTCTCTGTTCTGTTCTGTTCTCCTCTGTTCTCCTCTGTTCTGTTCTGTTCTCCTCTGTTCTCCTCTGTTCTCCTCTGTTCTCCTCTGTTCTCCTCTGCTCTGTTCTCTGTTTGTTCTCCTCTCCTCTGTTCTCCTCTGTTCTCCTCTGTTCTGTTCTCCTCTGTTCTCCTCTCCTCTGTTCTCTTCTGTTCTGTTCTCCTCTGTTCTCATTCTGTTCTCCTCTCCCCTGTTCTCCTCTCCTCTGTTCTCTCTGTTCTCCTCTCCTCTGTTCTCATTTGTTCTCCTCTCCTCTGTTCTCCTCTCCTCTGTTCTCCTCTCCTCTGTTCTGCTCTGCTCTGTAGATGGATGAGATTAAGGTAAAAGACAGAGCATGCTGTGTGCTGGGGAAGGAGCTGGGTGTTCAGGCTGGACACACTCAGAGGCTCCAGCTGCAGAAGGAGGCTGTGGATGAGCAGCTAGCCCAGATCAGAAGCAGGGAGGTTGGTGCTGACACCTCCACAGCCCCAAACGAGACGCTCCTTACCCCAGTGGTGCAGGAGACACCTCAGAGAGCCTCGTAAGCAATCTCTCTCCCTCCATCTCCCCTCTCACTACTGCATAATGCAGGCTACCCCTCTATCTAGCCTCTCACTGCTGCGTCATGCAGGCTATCTATAGACCTACCTCCACAAACGCAAGGCCCTTTGTTGCCTTTGCAACTTTAAATCTAGCTAACGTGTTTATTTTGCTTTCTTTGTGCTTCACCTTCATTATCTGTTTCTAGACGCTTAAATGTTCTGAGATCTGCCTGGCTGTAGATGTTCTCTATTACTGCTCCTCCCTGTTCTGTTCTGCACCTGTTCCTCTGTTCTGTTCTCCTCTGTTTTCTGTTCTGTTCTGTTCTCCTCTGTTCTGTTTCTGTTCTGTTCTCTGTTCTGTTCTCCAGCTCCTCTGTCCTCTAACCTCTGTTTTCCTCTGTTCTGTTTATCCTCTGTTCTCCAGTCCATCTGTTCTCCTCTTTCTGTTCTGTTCTCCTCTGTCTGTTCTGCCTATTTAGCAGTTCCCTCTGTTCTCCTCTCTGTCTATTACTGCACTTACCTGTTCTGTCCCTGTTCTGTTCTCCCCTGTTCTGCACCAGTCCATGTTCTCCTTTACTGTCTATCCTGTTCTCCCAGCACCAGTCCTGGCGTTCATCTGCAATCTTCCTTTACTGTCTATTCCTGCTGTTCTCCAGCACCCTCTGTCCTCTGCCTCTGTTCTGTTCTCCTCTGGTCTCATCTAGGACCTCTTTTCTCTGTTCTGTTCAGCACCAGTCCATCTAATCTCCCTTTTGTCTGTTTGCACCCAGTTCCAGTTCTCCTCTGTTTACTGTCTCTTACTGTTCTGTTCCAGTCCTCTGTTTCCTTTACTGTCTATTCTCTCTGCCCCTCTAATTTCCTCTGTTCTGTTTTCCTCTGCAGCACCAGTCCTGTTCACTCCTTTACTGTCTATTACTGCCTCCTGTTCCCTCTAACCTCTGTTTACTGTCTGCACCCAGCTACTCTGTTCCCTTTACTGTCTATTACTGCACCCAGCACCAGTCCAGTTCTCCTCTAACCAGTTCTGTTCTGTCCCTTTACTGTCTATTACTGCACCCAGTTCTCCTCTAATCTCCTTTCTGTCTCCTTGTTCTGTTCTCCCAGCACCAGTCCTCTCTCTGCCTGTTCCTTTTTCTCTGTTCACTGTTTACTCATCTAATCTCCCTTCTGTTGTCTACCACCCTCCAGTCTCATCTAATCTCCTCTTTACTGTCTATTCTGCTCCCAGCACCAGTCCTCTCACCTTCCTTTACTGTCTATTCCTGCACCCAGCACTGTCCTCTGTTCACTCTGTTCCTTCCTTCTCTCTGTTCTCACTGTTATTCCTCCTCCCAGCACCAGTCCTCTCACCTTCCTTTACTGTCTATTCCTCCTCCCAGCACCAGTCCTCTAACCTTCCTTTACTGTCTATTCTCCTCCCAGTTCCAGTCCTCTATTCCTTTACTGTCATTCCTCCTCCCAGCACCAGTCCTCTCACCTTCCTTTACTGTCTATTCCTCCTCCCAGCACCAGTCCTCTCACCTTCCTTTACTGTCTATTCCTCCTCCTAGCACCAGTCCTCTCACCTTCCTCTCACCTTCCTTTACTGTCTATTCCTCCTCCCAGCACCAGTCCTCTAACCTTCCTTTACTGTCTATTCCTCCTCCAGCACCAGTTTAAATCCTACTGTCTAAGCACCAGTGCCTCTAACCTTTTTACTGTCTATTCCTCCTTTGTGCTCTCACCTTCCTTTACTGTATTCCTCCTCCCAGCACCAGTCCTCTCCCTCCATTCCTTTACTGTCTATTCCTCCTCCCAGCACCAGTCCTCTCACTTCCTTTACTGTCTATTCCTGCCTCCCAGCACCAGTCCTCTAACCTCTCCTTTACTGTCTATTCCTGTTTCTAGACCCAGCACCAGTCTGCCTTCCTTTACTGCCTATTTTCTCTATTACTGCACCCAGCACCAGTCCTCTAACCTCCCTTTACTGCCTATTACTGCACCCAGCACCAGTCCATCTAATCTCCCTTTACTGTCTATTACTGCACCCAGCACCAGTCCTCTCACCTCCCTTTACTGTCTATTACTGCACCCAGCACCAGTCCTCTAACCTTCCTTTAATGTCTATTCCTCCACCCAGCACCAGTCCTCTCACCTTCCTTTACTGTCTATTCCTCCACCCAGCACCAGTCCTCTAACCTTCCTTTACTGTCTATTCCTCCACCCAGCACCAGTCCTCTAACCTTCCTTTAATGTCTATTCCTCCACCCAGCACCAGTCCTCTAACCTTCCTTTACTGTCTATCTGCAGATGTTCTCTACTGTTGAAAGATGTCTCCTGCACCACTGAATCAGGAATTCTTGAGACGTTTATAGATGGTTTTGTTTCGATCTCGTTCTGTCGTCTTCAGCTCTTTATTTTTATATTTTCTAATATATAAATATATATATGAATCTCTGAATTTTAAACACAGTGGATACTAAAGTCTGCACATTTCAATGTTTTATTAATATTTTACAGCAAATTCCTTGTAATCAAATTCACACGCGTCACCATTCCCTGTTGAAGAACTAAATGTGTTTATGTCCGAGCTGTTCTTGCCTGCTGTGCACCAGTCCGTGGCCTGTGACTTCCTCAATCTATAAGCACATCACCTGAACGCCTTCACACTGTCACCAATATTCACACTCCCTTACACTCACCTACTCATGCTTACAGAGTAGACACCTGTTATTTCAACAGGCTACTTACTTATTGTTATCGGCATGCCTCTCAATGTAGTTAGTCTCTTCTCACAGCTGCTGTGTCTGAGCGCCATGAGCCAGGAGTAGCTGGGGCCAGCTTTGGGGTCAATTCCAATTCAAGTCAGTCAATTCAGGAAGTAAATTGACATTTCAATTCAATAATATATATATTTTTTAAAGGCATCTTATTTTCAATGACATCTCAATAAACTGAAAAGGAGAAGATATTTGTTTTTAAATGTTCAATTCAAATCATTTCCTGAATTGACTTGCTTTCAGTTCAAAAGGACCCCAACCCTGATGAGTAGCAAGCAAGGCTGCACTGTAATAAACACCATAGTAAGCGACCGTAGCCTATTGAATAGTGTTTCCATTTTCACGGCAGAAAATGGATGGATGTTTTTTATTTTTCTGTTTATTATTTGTTCTGTGTAAGAATGAATGTACCCACTGTCCACTTTATTACACTGTTATTTAGATAAATCCATGTCAACAGGAACCCAGAAGTTTCCGGGTGTTTTTTACCACATTAACAGGCGTTTCTACATGGAGCGTTTACAGTGAAAGTCCATAGGGCTTTTAGTGGGGTTCAGTGGGTGAGGTCTAATACACTGTAATAATATAGCCTGGGGATGGTGTTTGAGGTTATTCCCAGTAATCTGCAGTTGGTGTGTGTTTCAGGAACAGCAGTTAGATGAGAAGGACGCGCGGCGCTTCCAGCTGAAGATCGCTGAGCTGAGTGCCGTCATCCGCAAACTGGAGGACCGTAACGCCCTCTTGTCAGAGGAAAGAAATGAACTGGTGAGCCGTTCTGACGTCTTCCAATCACAGGTATAAACCGGCTGGTTCCAGCCCTGAATGCTGATTGGCTGGAGGACCGCATGCCCTCCTGTTTGGTTCTGGTATAACAACCCGGTTTGATATTGGATCCGTTTGGTTCTGGTATAACAACCAGGTTTGGTATTGGATCAGTTTGGTTCTGGTATAACAACCAGGTTTGGTATTGGATCAGTTTGGTTCTGGTATAACAACCCGGTTTGGTATTGGATCAGTTTGGTTCTGGTATAACAACCAGGTTTGGTATTGGATCAGTTTGGTTCTGGTATAACAACCAGGTTTGGTATTGGATCAGTTTGGTTCTGGTATAACAACCAGGTTTGGTATTGGATCAGTTTGGTTCTGGTAAAACAACCAGGTTTGGTATTGGATCAGTTTGGTTCTGGTATAACAACCAGGTTTGGTTTGGATCAGTTTGGTTCTGGTATAACAACCAGGTTTGGTAAAAAACAACCAGGTTTGGTATTGGATCAGTTTGGTTCTGGCTTAAAAAACAGGTTTGGTATTGGATCAGTTTGGTTCTGGTATAACAACCAGGTTTGGTATTGGATCAGTTTGGTTCTGGTATAACAACCAGGTTTGGTATTGGATCAGTTTGGTTCTGGTATAACAACCAGGTTTGGTATTGGATCAGTTTGGTTCTGGTATAACAACCAGGTTTGGTATTGGATCAGTTTGGTTCTGGTATAACAACCAGGTTTGGTATTGGATCAGTTTGGTTCTGGTATAACAACCAGGTTTGGTATTGGATCAGTTTGGTTCTGGTATAACAACCAGGTTTGGTATTGGATCAGTTTGGTTCTGGTATAACAACCAGGTTTGGTATTGGATCAGTTTGGTTCTGGTATAACAACCAGGTTTGGTATTGGATCAGTTTGGTTCTGGTATAACAACCAGGTTTGGTATTGGATCAGTTTGGTTCTGGTATAACAACCAGGTTTGGTATTGGATCAGTTTGGTTCTGGTATAACAACCAGTTTGGTATTGGATCAGTTTGGTTCTGGTTAACAACCAGGTTTGGTAAAGTTTGGTTCTGGTATAACAACCAGGTTTGGTATTGGATCAGTTTGGTTCTGGCTTAAAAACAGTTTGGTATTGGATCAGTTTGGTTCTGGCTTAAAAAACAGGTTTGGTATTGGATCAGTTTGGTTCTGGCTTAAAAACAGGTTTGGTATTGGATCAGTTTGGTTCTGGCTTAAAAAACAGGTTTGGTATTGGATCAGTTTGGTTCTGGCTTAAAAACAGGTTTGGTATTGGATCAGTTTGGTTCTGGATTAAAAAACAGGTTTGGTATTGGATCAGTTTGGTTCTGGCTTAAAAAAACAGGTTTGGTATTGGATCAGTTTGGTTCTGGATTAAAAAACAGGTTTGGTATTGGATCAGTTTGGTTCTGGCTTAAAAAACAGGTTTGGTATTGGATCAGTTTGGTTCTGGCTTAAAAAACAGGTTTGGTATTGGATCAGTTTGGTTCTGGCTTAAAAAACAGGTTTGGTATTGGATCAGTTTGGTTCTGGCTTAAAAACAGGTTTGGTATTGGATCAGTTTGGTTCTGGCTTAAAAAACAGGTTTGGTATTGGATCAGTTTGGTTCTGGATTAAAAAAACAGTTTTGGTATTGGATCAGTTTGGTTCTGGCTTAAAAAACAGGTTTGATATTGGATCCGTTTGGTTCTGGCTTAAAAAACAGGTTTGGTATTGGATCAGTTTGGTTCTGGCAACCTTGTTTTAATTTTGCGTCAACAACATAGTGAGTGTTACTTTACTCACCGCGGACGGCCACCACCGTTTACTCACTTTTCTGTTCCACCACATCACTGCCTGTCAAGCTGAGAACCTTCCTGTCATTGCAATACGTTCTCACTTATTTAAAGAGCTTCTAAGCCGAGTTTACGGGACCATTTCACCAGTTCCAATACAAGCTGAGAACCTTCCTGTCATTGCAATACGTTCTCAATTATTTAAAGAGCTTCTAAGCCGAGTTTACGGGACCATTTCACCAGTTCCAATACAAGCTGAGAACCTTCCTGTCATTGCAATACGTTCTCACTTATTTAAAGAGCTTCTAAGCCGAGTTTGGGACCATTTCACCAGTTCCAATACAAGCTGAGAACCTTCCTGTTGCAATACGTTCTCACTTATTTAAAGAGCTTCTAAGCCGTCAACGGGACCATTTCACCAGTTCCAATACAAGCTGAGAACCTTCCTGTCATTGCAATACGTTCTCACTTATTTAAAGAGCTTCTAAGCCGAGTTTACGGGACCATTTCACCAGTTCCAATACAAGCTGAGAACCTTCCTGCCATTTGCAATACGTTCTCACTTATTTAAAGAGCTTCTAAGCCGAGTTTACGGGACCATTTCACCAGTTCCAATACAAGCTGAGAACCTTCCTGTCATTGCAATGTTCTCACTTATTTAAAGAGCTTCTAAGCCGAGTTTACGGGACCATTTCACCAGTTCCAATACAAGCTGAGAACCTTCCTGCCATTGCAATACGTTCTCACTTATTTAAAGAGCTTCTAAGCCGAGTTTACGGGACCATTTCACCAGTTCCAATACAAGCTGAGAACCTTCCTGTCATTGCAATACGTTCTCACTTATTTAAAGAGCTTCTAAGCCGAGTTTACGGGACCATTTCACCAGTTCCAATACAAGCTGAGAACCTTCCTGCCATTGCAATACGTTCTCACTTATTTAAAGAGCTTCTAAGCCGAGTTTACGGGACCATTTCACCAGTTCCAATACAAGCTGAGAACCTTCCTGTCATTGCAATCTCACTTATTTAAAGAGCTTCTAAGCCGAGTTTACGGGACCATTTCACCAGTTCCAATACAAGCTGAGAACCTTCCTGTCATTGCAATACGTTCTCACTTATTTAAAGAGCTTCTAAGCCTTTCACCAGTTCCAATACAAGCTGAGAACCTTCCTGTCATTGCAATACGTTCTCACTTATTTAAAGAGCTTCTAAGCCGAGTTTACGGGACCATGTCATCGGTCCCAATACAAGAACCAATGCCGTTTCAAATCCAGATGTTAATGATCACATACACACAGTTAGCAGATGTTATTGGTCACATACACATGGTTAGCAGATGTTAATGATCACATACACATGGTTAGCAGATGTTATTGGTCACATACACATGGTTAGCAGATGTTATTGGTCACATACACATGGTTAGCAGATGTTAATGATCACATACACACAGTTAGCAGATGTTATTGGTCACATACACATGGTTAGCAGATGTTATTGGTCACATACACACGGTTAGCAGATGTTAATGGTCACATACACACGGTTAGCAGATGTTAATGCGAGTGTAGCGAAATGCTTGTGCTTCTAGTTCCAACAGTGCAGTAATATCTAACAACTAATATCTAACAATTTCACAACAACTATCTAATACACACAAATCTAAAGGGATGGAATAAGAATATGTACATATAAATATATGGATGAGTGATGACTGAGCGGCAAAGGCAAGATGCAATAGATTGTCTAAAATACAGTGTATACACATGAGATGAGTAAATAAGATATGTAAACATTAAAGTGGCATTAGTATCAAACTCCAGGCCGTGGTCAGATGACATGAACATAGAGTTCTTTTGGCCAATCACACCAGCAGTGAGTTTGGTGTTTAGAAACAGAAGCATATGCAGAAAGTTACCTCATACCTAAGGTACAATATGGTAGTAGATCATTGATGTTATGGTATAATATGGTAGTGGATCATTGAGGTTATGGTAGAATATGGTGGTTATGTTATGTTCTGGTAAAATATGGTAGTGGATCATTGATGTTATGGTAGAATATGGTAGTGGATCATTGATGTTATGGTATAATATGGTAGTGGATCATTGATGTTATGGTAAAATATGGTGGTGGATCATTGATGTTATGGTAGAATATGGTGGATCATTGATGTTATGGTAAAATATGGTGGATCATTTATGTTATGGTAAAATATGGTGGATCATTGATGTTATGTTATAATATGGTAGTGGATCATTGATGTTATGGTATAATATGGTAGTGATGTTATGGTAAAATATGGTGGATCATTGATGTTATGGTAGAATATGGTGGTGGATCAATGATGTTATGGTATAATATGGTGGATCATTGATGTTATGGTATAATATGGTAGTGGATCATTGATGTTATGGTATAATATGGTAGTGGATCATTGATGTTATGGTATAATATGGTGGTGGATCATTGATGTTCTGGTATAATATGGTGGATCATTGATGTTCTGGTATAATATGGTAGTGGATCATTGATGTTATGGTATAATATGGTAGTGGATCATTGATGTTATGGTATAATATGGTAGTGGATCATTGATGTTCTGGTATAATATGGTAGTGGATCATTGATGTTATGGTATAATATGGTGGTGGATCATTGATGTTATGGTATAATATGGTGGTGGATCATTGATGTTATGGTATAAAATGGTAGTAGATCATTGATATAATATGGTGGATCAATGATGTTATGGTATAATATGGTAGTGGATCATTGATGTAATGGTAAAATATGGTAGTGGATCATTGATGTTATGGTATAATATGGTAGTAGATCATTGATGTTATGGTATAATATGGTAGTAGATCATTGATGTTATGGTATAATATGGTAGTGGATCATTGATGTTATGGTATAATATGGTAGTGGATCATTGATGTTATGGTATAATATGGTAGTAGATCATTGATGTTATGGTATAATATGGTAGTGGATCATTGATGTTATGGTATAATATGGTAGTGGATCATTGATGTTATGGTATAATATGGTAGTGGATCATTGATGTTATGGTATAATATGGTAGTGGATCATTGATGTTATGGTATAATATGGTAGTGGATCATTGATGTTATGGTATAATATGGTAGTGGATCAATGATGTTATGGTATAATATGGTGGTGGATCATTGATGTTCTGGTATAATATGGTGGATCATTGATGTTCTGGTATAATATGGTAGTGGATCATTGATGTTATGGTATAATATGGTAGTGGATCATTGATGTTATGGTATAATATGGTGGTGGATCATTGATGTTATGGTATAATATGGTAGTGGATCATTGATGTTATGGTATAATATGGTAGTGGATCATTGATGTTATGGTATAATATGGTAGTGGATCATTGATGTTATGGTAGAATATGGTAGTGGATCATTGATGTTATGGTAGAATATGGTAGTGGATCATTGATGTTATGGTAGAATATGGTAGTGGATCATTGATGTTATGGTATAATATGGTAGTAGATCATTGATGTTATGGTAGAATATGGTAGTGGATCATTGATGTTATGGTATAATATGGTGGATCATTGATGTTATGGTATAATATGGTAGTAGATCATTGATGTTATGGTATAATATGGTAGTGGATCATTGATGTTATGGTATAATATGGTAGTGGATCATTGATGTTATGGTATAATATGGTAGTGG
This sequence comes from Oncorhynchus keta, assembly GCF_023373465.1. NCBI lineage: Eukaryota > Metazoa > Chordata > Actinopteri > Salmoniformes > Salmonidae > Oncorhynchus > Oncorhynchus keta. The sequence continues at coordinate 31,898 of NW_026278163.1, read as the reverse complement.
ATCATTGATGTTATGGTATAATATGGTAGTGGATCATTGATGTTATGGTAGAATATAATATGATAGTGGATCATTGATGTTATGGTATAATATGGTAGTGGATCATTGATGTTATGGTAGAATATGGTAGTGGATCATTGATGTTATGGTAGAATATGGTAGTGAATCATTGATGTTATGGTATAATATGGTGAATCATTGATGTTATGGTATAATATGGTGGATCATTGATGTTATGGTATAATATGGTAGTAGATCATTGATGTTATGGTATAATCATTGATGTTCTGGTAGAATCATTGATCATGTTATGGTATAATATGGTAGTGGATCATTGATGTTCTGGTATAATATGGTAGTAGATCATTGATGTTATGGTATAATATGGTAGTAGATCATTGATGTTATGGTATAATATGGTAGTAGATCATTGATGTTATGGTATAATATGGTAGTGGATCATTGATGTTATGGTATAATATGGTGGATCATTGATGTTATGGTATAATATGGTAGTAGATCATTGATGTTATGGTATAATATGGTAGTAGATCATTGATGTTATGGTATAATATGGTAGTGGATCATTGATGTTATGGTAAAATATGGTAGTGGATCAATGATGTTATGTTCTGGTAGAATATGGTAGTGGATCATTGATGTTATGGTATAATATGGTGGTGGATCATTGATGTTATGGTATAATATGGTAGTGGATCATTGATGTTATGGTATAATATGGTAGTGGATCATTGATGTTCTGGTATAATATGGTAGTAGATCATTGATGTTATGGTATAATATGGTAGTGTTCTGATCATTGATGTTATGGTATAATATGGTATATGGTAGTAGATCATTGATGTTATGGTATAATATGGTAGTAGATCATTGATGTTATGGTATAATATGGTGGATCATTGATGTTATGGTATAATATGGTAGTAGATCATTGATGTTATGGTATAATATGGTAGTAGATCATTGATGTTATGGTATAATATGGTAGTGGATCATTGATGTTATGGTAAAATATGGTAGTGGATCAATGATGTTATGTTCTGGTAGAATATGGTAGTGGATCATTGATGTTATGGTATAATATGGTGGTGGATCATTGATGTTATGGTATAATATGGTAGTGGATCATTGATGTTATGGTATAATATGGTAGTGGATCATTGATGTTCTGGTATAATATGGTAGTAGATCATTGATGTTATGGTATAATATGGTAGTAGATCATTGATGTTATGGTATAATATGGTAGTAGATCATTGATGTTATGGTATAATATGGTGGTGGATCATTGATGTTCTGGTATAATATGGTAGTAGATCATTAATGTTATGGTATAATATGGTGGATCATTGATGTTCTGGTATAATATGGTAGTAGATCATTAATGTTATGGTATAATATGGTGGATCATTGATGTTCTGGTATAATATGGTGGTGGATCATTGATGTTATGGTAGAATATGGTAGTAGATCATTGATGTTATGGTATAATATGGTAGTGGATCATTGATGTTATGGTAGAATATGGTGGATCATTGATGTTATGGTATAATATGGTGGTGGATCATTGATGTTATGGTATAATATGGTGGTGGATCATTGATGTTATGGTATAATATGGTAGTGGATCATTGATGTTATGGTATAATATGGTAGTGGATCATTGATGTTATGGTATAATATGGTGGTGGATCATTGATGTTATGGTAGAATATGGTAGTGGATCATTGATGTTATGGTATAATATGGTAGTGGATCATTGATGTTATGGTATAATATGGTGGTGGATCATTGATGTTATGGTATAATATGGTAGTGGATCATTGATGTTATGGTATAATATGGTAGTGGATCATTGATGTTATGGTATAATATGGTGGTGGATCATTGATGTTATGGTAGAATATGGTAGTGGATCATTGATGTTATGGTATAATATGGTGGTGGATCATTGATGTTATGTTCTGGTATAATATGGTAGTGGATCATTGATGTTATGGTATAATATGGTAGTGGATCATTGATGTTCTGGTATAATATGGTGGTGGATCATTGATGTTATGTTCTGGTATAATATGGTAGTGGATCATTGATGTTCTGGTATAATATGGTAGTGGATCATTGATGTTATGGTAGAATATGGTAGTGGATCATTGATGTTATGGTATAATATGGTAGTGGATCATTGATGTTATGGTATAATATGGTAGTGGATCATTGATGTTATGGTATAATATGGTGGTGGATCATTGATGTTATGGTATAATATGGTAGTGGATCATTGATGTTCTGGTATAATATGGTAGTGGATCATTGATGTTATGGTATAATATGGTAGTGGATCATTGATGTTATGGTATAATATGGTGGTGGATCATTGATGTTATGGTATAATATGGTGGTGGATCATTGATGTTATGGTATAATATGGTAGTGGATCATTGATGTTATGGTATAATATGGTAGTGGATCATTGATGTTATGGTAGAATATGGTAGTGGATCATTGATGTTATGGTAGAATATGGTAGTGGATCATTGATGTTATGGTAGAATATGGTGGATCATTGATGTTATGGTATAATATGGTGGTGGATCATTGATGTTATGGTATAATATGGTAGTGGATCATTGATGTTCTGGTATAATATGGTGCCGATAATTGTGGACCTGACTGTGTCTGTGTCTAGCAGCAGCGCCCGCGAGAGGCAGAGGGCCCCTGCTGGACAAGAACGATACTGATGACGTGTGTGTGTGTGTGTGTGTGTGTGTGTGTGTGTGTGTGTGTGTGTGTGTGTGTGTGTGTGTGTGTGTGTGTGTGTGTGTGTGTGAGTTTGATGCTGTGTGTATGTGTGTTTGATGCTGTTTTTGTGTGTGTGTGTGTGTGTGTGTGTCTAACCGAAGCGCCTAAGAGAGGCAGAGAGACAGTTTATACCCCTGCTGGACAAGAATGATACTGATGGTGTGTGTGTGTGTCCGTCTAGCCGAAGCGCCTAAGAGAGTCAGAGAGCCAGTTTATGCCCCTGCTGGACAAGAACGATACTGATGGTGTGTGTGTGTGTGTGTGTGTCCGTCTAGCTGAAACGCCTAAGAGAGGCAGAGAGCCAGTTTATGCCCCTGCTGGATAAGAACAAGAGGCTGAGCAGGAAGAATGAGGAGCTGGCCCACGCATTCAGACGCATGGAGAACAAACTACGCTTCATTACAGAGGAGAACATGGAAATGGTACAGCACACATACACACACACCACTGTCTCATACACACACACACACACACTGTCTCACACACACACACACACACACACACACACACACACACACACACACACTCACACACACACACACACACACACTGTCACACACACACACACACACACACTGTATGTGTACATACACACATATACACAACACACACATACACATTGTCAGTGTTTTTTTTATTGGTCCTGTGCAGTTGTAAATCAAACACATACATGTGTATACCCCAAATGTGTTTTCAATTTCAACATATTTTATAAGAAATAGTGAATCATGCAAGGGTGCCGATATATATCACTGCACCTGTGAACACTGGCTACCTGAACACAGTAAGTCTCTTGTGACAGAGAGATAACAGAACACTGGCTACCTTTACACAGTAATCCTGAATGCTAATGTCTTGTGACAGAGAGATAACAGAACACTGGCTACTGTCTCATCAGAACCACAGTAATCTGTCTTCAGCCCAACACAGAGAGATAACAGAACACTGGCTACATTGAACACAGTACAGTAATGTCTTGTGACAGAGAGATAACAGAACACTGGCTACCTCATGAACACAGTACAGTAATGTCTTGCCCAACACACTGACAGAGAGATAATCAGAACACTGGCTCATCAGCCCAACACAGTACAGCCCAATGTCTTGTCAGCCCAACAGAGAGCCCATAATCAGCCCAACACTGGCTGCCTTTATAAAAGGGTGGGTCTAATCCTGAATGCTGATTGGTCATCAGCCCAACACCGCATTCAGCCCAATCCACTGTCTCATCAGCCCAATCAACTGTCTCATCACCGGCTAAGTCTCATCAGCCTAAAATGCCTATTTACTCTGTCTCCATCAACTGCCCATCCACTGTCTCATCAGCCCAATCCACTGTCTCATCAGCCCAACACACTGTCTCATCAGCCCAACACACTGTCTCATCAGCCCAACACACTGTCTCATCAGCCCAACACACTGTCTCATCAGCCCAATCCACTGTCTCATCAGCCCAACACACTGTCTCATCAGCCCAACACACTGTCTCATCAGCCCAACACACTGTCTCATCAGCCCAACACACTGTCTCATCAGCCCAACACACTGTCTCATCAGCCCAACACACTGTCTCATCAGCCCAACACACTGTCTCATCAGCCCAACTGTCTCATCAAAACTGTCTCATCAGCCCAACACACTGTCTCATCAGCCCAACACACTGTCTCATCAGCCCAACACACTGTCTCATCAGCCCAACACACTGTCTCATCAGCCCAACACACTGTCTCATCAGCCCAACACACTGTCTCATCAGCCCAACACACTGTCTCATCAGCCCAACACACTGTCTCATCAGCCCAACACACTGTCTCATCAGCCCAACACACTGTCTCATCAGCCCAACACACTGTCTCATCAGCCCAACACACTGTCTCATCAGCCCAACACACTGTCTCATCAGCCCAACACACTGTCTCATCAGCCCAATCCACTGTCTCATCAGCCCAACACACTGTCTCATCAGCCCAACACACTGTCTCATCAGCCCAACACACTGTCTCATCAGCCCAACACACTGTCTCATCAGCCCAACACACTGTCTCATCAGCCCAACACACTGTCTCATCAGCCCAACCACTGTCTCATCAGCCCAACACACTGTCTCATCAGCCCAACACACTGTCTCATCAGCCCAACACACTGTCTCATCAGCCCAACACACTGTCTCATCAGCCCAACACACTGTCTCATCAGCCCAATCCACTGTCTCATCAGCCCAATCCACTGTCTCATCAGCCCAACACACTGTCTCATCAGCCCAATCCACTGTCTCATCAGCCCAACACACTGTCTCATCAGCCCAACACACTGTCTCATCAGCCCAACACACTGTCTCATCAGCCCAACACACTGTCTCATCAGCCCAACACACTGTCTCATCAGCCCAACACACTGTCTCATCAGCCCAATCCACTGTCTCATCAGCCCTATCCACTGTCTCATCAGCCCAACACACTGTCTCATCAGCCCAACACACTGTCTCATCAGCCCAACACACTGTCTCATCAGCCCAACACACTGTCTCATCAGCCCAACACACTGTCTCATCAGCCCAACACACTGTCTCATCAGCCCAACACACTGTCTCATCAGCCCAACACACTGTCTCATCAGCCCAACACACTGTCTCATCAGCCCAACACACTGTCTCATCAGCCCAACACACTGTCTCATCAGCCCAACACACTGTCTCATCAGCCCAACACACTGTCTCATCAGCCCTATCCACTGTCTCATCAGCCCTATCCACTGTCTCATCAGCCCAGCCAGGCAATTTCTGAACTATAAAAAGCATCTAGACATTATCTCACATGTCTTTTAGACTAACATTTAACAACAGTGAATTGTATAAACCTTGCTGTCTGTCTCTCCGACATTTGCAACATTGTTTCAATATTTAAATGAGATCTCCAGCTGACCCGTAGTAATGAACGAGTCTGGAGTCGGACGAGACAGACAGGCAGCGTTTCTCAGCCAGTCCAAATCATGAATCAGCATCATTTTATTCGATATATAAAAAAGAAATGTAAATTGCAAAAAAGGTCAAACGAAGAAGGTCGAAGTGCAGCTAGTTTTGCAGTCTTTCCATCTTCAGTTTGAAGTGATTGTGTTTTGCTGTGTTGTTGGCTATAGCTCCTCTGATCAACAGTGTCCTGACGAGAGAGCACGTTTTCTATGCCAGGCAAAATCGCGCCTCATTAGTTCATTGTTATGGATGAACTAGTATGAATAAATTAATAACTTAATCAAAATAACTGTTTTTTAAATGAAAATGTATCAATAATTATTTGAATAATTTGGTTGCCCGTATAAAAGTGACAATGGGCCTTTTTTATTTAACCAGGCAAGTCAGTTAAGAACAAATTCTTATTTTCAATGACGGCCTGGGAACAGTGGGTTAACTGCCTGTTCAGAACGAAGATTTGTACCTTGTCAGCTCGGGGTTTGAACACGCAACCTTTGGTTACTAGTCCAACGCTCTAACCACTAGGCTACCCTGCCGCCTAACAACACCTGGGCCGATATATCCTCCAAACACCGGCTTCTGGGGCATTATCACTTAATTAGCATAGAGTACAGTAACTTCTAGTGACAGAGAGTTAACAGAACACTGACTGCCCTTATTAACACAGTACAGTAATCCCTTGTGACAAGAGAGTTAACATGAATCAAGTGGAGTAGCTGACTAGTGCATAGAGATTTGGTTCTTCAGATTTCAGAAAATGCCTCAAATTGAATATCTTTCTTGTTTTTAAAGCTGCAATATGTCACTTTTTGGGCGACCTGACTAAAATCACATAGAAATACGAGTTATAGATCTGTCATTCTCATTGAAAACAAGTCTAAGAAGCGGTAGATCTGTTCTATGTGCTTTTCTTCTATGCTTCCTGTTCATAAGTTTCTTTTTTGCATCTTTTACTTTCGGTTTTTGTACATCAGCTGAATATACAATATTTTTGGTTGATGGTACAATGGATTCTTCCGACTGTACATTGCTTGTTTTGCTTGTTTTGCTTGTTTTGTCACATAAACTGACAATCGGCGAGCTATTAGAATTTTAGCAACCAGGAAA
>NW_026278163.1:0-22500 GCF_023373465.1 Oncorhynchus keta | reverse complement strand
TATTAGGTGTCTCTGAGGATAGTACTGTTTAATATTAGGTGTCTAGAGGATAGTTTACTGTTTAATATTAGGTGTCTCTGAGGATAGTACTGTTTAATATTAGGTGTCTATGAGGATAGTACTGTTTAATATTAGGTGTCTATGAGGATAGTACTGTTTAATATTAGGTGTCTATGAGGATAGTACTGTTTAATATTAGGTGTCTATGAGGATAGTACTGTTTAATATTAGGTGTCTATGAGGATAGTACTGTTTAATATTAGGTGTCTCTGAGGATAGTACTGTTTAATATTAGGTGTTTCTGAGGATAGTACTGTTTAATATTAGGTGTCTATGAGGATAGTACTGTTTAATATTAGGTGTCTATGAGGATAGTACTGTTTAATATTAGGTGTCTATGAGGATAGTACTGTTTAATATTAGACTATGAGGATAGTACTGTTTAATATTAGGTGTCTATGAGGATAGTACTGTTTAATATTAGGTGTCTATGAGGATAGTACTGTTTAATATTAGCTGTCTCTGAGGATAGTACTGTTTAATATTAGGTGTCTATGAGGATAGTACTGTTTAATATTAGGTGTCTATGAGGATAGTACTGTTTAATATTAGGTGTCTCTGAGGATAGTACTGTTTAATATTAGGTGTCTATGAGGATAGTACTGTTTAATATTAGGTGTCTATGAGGATAGTACTGTTTAATATTAGGTGTCTCTGAGGATAGTACTGTTTAATATTAGGTGTCTCTGAGGATAGTACTGTTTAATATTAGGTGTCTATGAGGATAGTACTGTTTAATATTAGGTGTCTATGAGGATAGTACTGTTTAATATTAGGTGTCTATGAGGATAGTACTGTTTAATATTAGGTGTCTATGAGGATAGTACTGTTTAATATTAGGTGTCTATGAGGATAGTACTGTTTAATATTAGGTGTCTCTGAGGATAGTACTGTTTAATATTAGGTGTCTGCCTGAGGATAGTACTGTTTAATATTAGGTGTATCTGAGGATAGTACTGTTTAATATTAGGTGTCTATGAGGATAGTACTGTTTAATATTAGGTGTCTCTGAGGATAGTACTGTTTAATATTAGGTGTCTATGAGGATAGTACTGTTTAATATTAGGTGTCTATGAGGATAGTACTGTTTAATATTAGGTGTCTCTGAGGATAGTACTGTTTAATATTAGGTGTTTTATACGCCTGTTGTATTCAGCACATGACAAACAACATTTTCCTTCATCTTCTATGGAATGGTGATGTAGGAAAGAGATATGCTGCTGAGGTACAGACGGCAGGGCAGCATAGGGAGGAAGAAGGCCATCAGGCCGTGTAAACCGGTGGTAGAGACGTTCTTTGGTTACGATGAAGAGGCTTCTATAGACTCCGACGGTTCCTCCATCTCCTTCCACACAGACAGGACACCGTGCTCACCAGACGATGACCCGGGGGAGGTAAGACCTGGAGACACACAGTTCTGCTTGTCGTGTTTAAAGGGGAGTCTGACTGAGAGAAATAGTGTGATCAAGAGAGAGGGAGAGAGGAAAGAGAAAGGTCAAGACAGAGAGAAAGCGTGTGATCAAGAGAGAGGGAGAGAGGAAAGAGAGAACGATCAAGACAGAGAGAAAGAGTGCGATCAAGAGAGAGGGAGAGAGGAAAGAGAAAGGTCAAGACAGAGAGAAAGAGTGTGATCAAGAGAGAGGGAGAGAGGAAAGAGAGAACGATCAAGAGAGAGGGAGAGAGGAAAGAGAGAACGATCAAGACAGAGAGAAAGAGTGTGATCAAGAGAGAGGAAAGAGAGAACGAGACAGAGAGAAAGAGAGAGGAGGGAGAGAGAGAGATATATGTATGTTTTGTCGTCTGATTGCTCCCTGATGAAAGCTTGACGTTTCGACATTTGGTTTGTATCAGAACTATGAATGAATGTGGAAGTGTGTTTCCATTCTTGATATACAGCAGTCAATTACAGAAGTGTAAATATGCAATTCAACGTTTACCGAGAAGCAGACATATTGCCTGTTTCTAATGTTATCTGTTGTTTCTGATATTGTGTTATAATAACCATGGGGAGGGACAGTGACCTCTGACCTCCCTCACTGTTGATTCTGTCTGTCTGTACATTTGCCTGTCTGTCTTTCTGCCTATCTGTCTGCCCATCTGTCTGCCTGTCTACCTGTCTTTATGCATGTCTTTCTGTCTGTCTGTCTGTCTGCCCGTCTGTCTTCCTGTCTGTCTGCCCATCTGTCTACCTGTCTTTCTGTCTCCCTGTCTTTCTGTCTGCCCATCTGTCTACCTGTCTGCATGTCTACCTGTCTTTCTGTCTGCCTGGCTGTCTACCTGTCTTTCTGTCTACCTGTCTTTCTGTCTACCTGTCTTTCTGTCTACCTGTCTTTCTGTGTGCCTGTCTGCCTGTAGGGTATGATCAGGGAGGAGACAGAGATGAGGTTTCATCAGTTGACCATGGAGTACCAGGCTCTTCAGAGAGCCTATGCACTTCTACAGGAGCAGGTGGGCGGCACGTTTGATGCAGAGAAGGAAGTCAAGGTAAGAGGTGCTCTATTATGATGCCATTATCAAAACGTGTATTTCATTCACTGGGCAGTAATGTATTTCAGACCACTAGTCCACTGGAGGTATTGGGGTATAGTCGTATTCACCTGTCCTTCATAAATAGGACTCCTCCCAGGCCTGATTCAGCCCAGACATTCACATAAATCATGCATTGACGTCCGTGAGAGAAAATGTGAGTTAAGCACGCAAGTCTCAAACCAAAATGCTGCCCTAGAGACTGAACCAGGTAGAGACTGAACCAGGTAGAGACTGAACCAGGTAGAGACTGAACCAGGTAGAGACTGACCAGGTAGAGACTGAACCAGGTAGAGACTGAACCAGGTAGAGACTGACCAGGTAGAGACTGACAGGTAGAGACTGAACCAGGTAGAGACTGAACCAGGTAGAGACTGAACCAGGTAGAGACTGAACCAGGTAGAGACTGACCAGGTAGAGACTGAATGCCAGGTAGAGACTGAACCAGGTAGAGACATAATGCTGACAGGTAGAGACTGAACCAGGTAGAAACTGAACCAGGTAGAGACTGAACCAGGTAGAGACTGAACCAGGTAGAGACTGAACCAGGTAGAGACTGAACCAGGTAGAGACTGAACCAGGTAGAGACTGAACCAGGTAGAGACATAATGCTGACAGGTAGAGACTGAACCAGGTAGAGACTGAACCAGGTAGAGACTGACCAGGTAGAGACTGAACCAGGTAGAGACTGACCAGGTAGAGACTGAACCAGGTAGAGACTGAACCAGGTAGAGACTGAACCAGGTAGAGACTGAATGCTGAACAGGTAGAGACTGAACCAGGTAGAGACATAGAGACTGAACCAGGTAGAGACTGAACCAGGTAGAGACTGAACCAGGTAGAGACTGAACCAGGTAGAGACTGAACCAGGTAGAGACTGAACCAGGTAGAGACTGCTGAACCAGGTAGAGACTGAACCAGGTAGAGACTGAACCAGGTAGAGACTGAACCAGGTAGAGACTGAACCAGGTAGAGACTGAACCAGGTAGAGACTGAACCAGGTAGAGACTGAACCAGGTAGAGACTGAACCAGGTAGAGACTGACCAGGTAGAGACTGAACCAGGTAGAGACTGAACCAGGTAGAGACTGACCAGGTAGAGCCAGAATGCCGACATAGAGACTGAACCAGGTAGAGACATAATGCTGACACAGAGACTGAACCAGGTAAAAACTGAACCAGGTAGAGTCTGAACCAGGTAGAGACTGAACCAGGTAGAGACTGACCAGGTAGAGCCAGAATGCTGCCATAGAGACTGAACCAGTTAGAGACTGAACCAGTTAGAGACTGAACCAGGTAGAGACTGAACCAGGTAGAGTCTGAACCAGGTAGAGTCTGAACCAGGTAGAGTCTGAACCAGGTAGAGTCTGAACCAGGTAGAGACTGAACCAGGTAGACTGAACCAGGTAGAGCCAGAATGCTGCCATAGAGACTGAACCAGGTAGAGACATAATGCTGACATAGAGACTGAACCAGGTAGAGACTGAACCAGGTATAGACTGAACCAGGTAGAGACTTAATGCTGCCATAGAGACTGAACCAGGTAGAGCCAGAATGCTGACATAGAGACTGAACCAGATAGAGACATAATGCTAACATAGAGACTGAACCAGGTAAAAACTGAACCAGGTAGAGACTGAACCAGGTAGAGACTGAACCAGGTAGAGACTGAACCAGGTAGATCCAGAATGCTGCCATAGAGACTGAACCAGGTAGAGACTGAACCAGGTAGAGACAGAATGCTGCCATAGAGACCGAACCAGGTAGAGACTGAACCAGGTAGAGACTGAACTAGGTAGAGACAGAATGCTGCCATAGAGACTGAACCAGGTAAAAACTGAACCAGGTAGAGTCTGAACCAGGTAGTGTCTGAACCAGGTAGTGTCTGAACCAGGTAGAGTCTGAACCAGGTAGAGTCTGAACCAGGTAGAGACTGAACCAGGTAGAGAAAGAATGCTGCCATAGAGACTGAACCAGCTAGAGAAACATATTCTACTAGCGTTTATTATCATTGTATATAACCAGTGAATGTTTTTCTCTTCACTCCACAGACAAGAGAACAGTTGCAAGCAGAGCTTATTCTCTACCAAACCAGAATACAGGACCTGGAGTGTGTTCTGTCCCAGCAAGGACAGGTGACTGGATTACACACACACACACACACACACACACACACACACACACACACACACACACACACACACGCACACACACACACACACACACACACACACAGAGTTCTTTGTCACTGATTTCCTGTGTGTTTTTTTAGGATATGAAGTGGATCGAGGAGAAACAAGCCCTGTATCAAAGAAATCAAGAACTTATAGAGAAGGTATAAAACTATTGTCCATGATATTTACCTGAAGTGATGTAATCCAGGTGTGATTGGGAACATGTGATTACATTTCCCCAGTGTATTTCTGTCTCTTAACAGATCAAGCACATGGAAACAGAGGAGTCACGTTTAAAAAACGAATTTCAGGACGCCAGAGACCAAAATGAACTCCTGGAGTTCCGGATCCTTGAACTTGAAGTAAGAGCACGCCCATTTGACCCCTCACAACAACTGCTTTCTCGGGCGCCGCCCCAGAGCCCAATCCTCTTTCTCGGGCGCCGCCCCCTAGCCCAATCCTCTTTCTCGGGCGCCGCCCCCTAGCCCAATCCTCTTTCTCGGGGGCCGCCCCCGAGCCCCATCCTCTTTCTGGGGCGCCGCCCCCTAGCCCCATCCTCTTTCTCGGGCGCCGCCCCCAAGCTTCATCCTCTCCAATCTCTATCAGGTTTCACTGGACCTTGTAAACGATTGGACAGAAAAAATTGGTGAAAAAAAAATCATCTTAATGATATTCACGCTTTTGGAAATGTATTGTCAGTTTTAGCTGTACTCGTACATACTTTAGCTAATGAAAGAGTTGCAGGCTAGTTTTACATGCCCATGGTCTCCAAGATGGGCCATCTAGTAATAATGTCATCTATCACCATCCAGGAGAGGGAGAGGAGATCTCCAGGAATCAACTTCCACAACATCCACTTCTGTGAAGGCATCAGTCCACTGCAGGTGTACTGTGAGGCCGAGGGAGTCACAGTGAGTCTATAATAATAATATCACATCTATATATATATATATATATATATATATATATATATATATATATATATATATTATACTTACATTTACATTTACATTTAAGTCATTTAGCAGACGCTCTTATCCAGAGTGACTTACAAATCTATCCCAAATTAAAGTTCGAGGGTATCAGTCCACTGCAGGTGGACTGTGAGGCTGAGGGAGTCACGTTGAATCTATATCTATAATAATAATATCATATAAAAGGTGCTAGGGGGTAGAGGCTAGGAGCTAGGGGCTAGGAGAGTGTCTAGGGGCCTCAAATTCAAATCTTGACCTCAAAGCCAGTTCCACTGCATTTCTTCATTGTTCCCTTCTAATCAGGGCCTGATTTAGACCTGGGACACCAGATAGGTGATATTAATGATCAGGGCCTGATTTGGACCTGGGACACCAGATAGGTGATATTAATGATCAGGGCCTGATTTAGACCTGGGACACCAGATGGGTGATATTAATGATCAGGGCCTGATTTAGACCTGGGACACCAGGTAGGTGATATTAATGATCAGGGCCTGATTTAGACCTGGGACACCAGATAGGTGATATTAATGATCAGGGCCCAGTTTAGACCTGGGACACCAGATAGGTGATATTAATGATCAGGGACTGATTTAGACCTGGGACACCAGGTGGGTGATATTAATGATCAGGGCCTGATTAAGACCTGGGACACCAGGTGGGTGATATTAATGATCAGGGCCTGATTTAGACCTGGGACACCAGGTGGGTGATATTAATGATCAGGGCCTGATTTAGACCTGGGACACCAGGTGGGTGATATTAATGATCAGGGCCTGATTTAGACCTGGGACACCAGGTGGGGTGATATTAATGACCAGAGCCTGATTTAGACCTGGGACATCAGATGGGTGATATTAATGATCAGGGCCTGATTTAGACCTGGGACACCAGATGGGTGATATTAATGATCAGGGCCTGATTTAGACCTGGGACACCAGATGGGTGATATTAATGATCAGGGCCTGATTTAGACCTGGGACACCAGGTGGGTGATATTAATGATCAGGGCCTGATTTAGACCTGGGACACCAGGTGGGTGATATTAATGATCAGGGCCTGATTAAGACCTGGGACACCAGGTGGGGTGATATTAATGATCAGGGCCTGATTTAGACCTGGGACTCCAGGTGGGTGATATTAATGATCAGGGACTGATTTAGACCTGGGACACCAGATGGGGTGATATCAATGATCAGGTCCTGATTTAGACCTGGGACACCAGGTGGGTGATATTAATGATCAGGGCCTGATTAAGACCTGGGACACCAGGTGGGGTGATATTAATGATCAGGGCCTGATTTAGACCTGGGACTCCAGGTGGGTGATATTAATGATCAGGGACTGATTTAGACCTGGGACACCAGATGGGGTGATATCAATGATCAGGTCCTGATTTAGACCTGGGACACCAGGTGGGTGATATTAATGATCAGGGACTGATTTAGACCTGGGATACCAGATGGGGTGATATTAATGATCAGGTCCTGATTTAGACCTGGGACACCAGGTGGGGTGATATTAATAATCAGGGCCTGATTTAGACCTGGGACACCAGGTGGGTGATATTAATGATCAGGTAGAACAGACAACGAGTAGTTGTCCTCGTAGGGTCAGAGTTTAAATACCTTTGGTCTAGGGGGAGTGTTAAGGAGTTGATTTGAAGTTTAACCTGATGTTCTTGTCTCTTCTCCCTGGCAGGACATTATCATCACAGAGCTAATGAAAAAGCTAGATATACTGGGGGATAATGCCGTAAGTGTATGTTCATTTCCTATCTACATGTATGTTCATGTATGTCTGCCTGCAGTCGGATCCGCTCAAACCTCACTGGACTCCTTGCTCTGTCTATCTGTCTCCTCTGTCTTGATGGATCTGCTCTCTGCTTGATACTGGGTGTCTGATTGTTGATGGATCTGCTGTCTGCTTGATACTGAGTGTCTCAGTGTTGATGGATCTGCTGTCTGCTTGATACTGAGTGTCTCAGTGTTGATGGATCTGCTGTCTGCTTGATACTGAGTGTCTCCGTGTTGATGGATCTGCTGTCTGCTTGATGCTGAGTGTCTCAGTGTTGATGGATCTGCTGTCTGCTTGATGCTGAGTGTCTGATGGATCTGCTGTCTGCTTGATACTGAGTGTCTCAGTGTTGATGGATCTGCTGTCTGCTTGATACTGAGTGTCTCAGTGTTGATGGATCTGCTGTCTGCTTGATACTGCTGTGTTGATGGATCTGTCTGCTTGAGTGTTGATGGATCTGCTGTTGATACTGAGTGTCTCTGTGATGGATCTGCTGTGAGTGTCTCAGTGTTGATGGATCTGATGTCTGCTTGATACTGAGTGTCTGAGTGTTGATGGATCTGCTGTCTGCTTGATACTGAGTGTCTGAGTGTTGATGGATCTGATGTCTGCTTGATGCTGACTGTTGATGGATCTGATATCTGCTTGATGCTGACTGTTGATGGATCTGATATCTGCTTGATGCTGACTGTTGATGGATCTGATATCTGCTTGATGCTGACTGTTGATGGATCTGATGTCTGCTTGATGCTGACTGTTGATGGATCTGATATCTGCTTGATGCTGACTGTTGATGGATCTGCTGTCTGCTTGATGCTGACTGTTGATGGATCTGCTGTCTGCTTGATGCTGACTGTTGATGGATCTGCTGTCTGCTTGATGCTGACTGTTGATGGATCTGCTGTCTGCTTGATGTTGAGTGTCTGAGTGTTGATGGATCTGCTGTCTGCTTGATGCTGAGTGTCTGAGTGTTGATGGATCTGCTGTCTGCTTGATGCTGACTGTTGATGGATCTGCTGTCTGCTTGATGCTGACTGTCTGCTGACTGTTGATGCTGAGCTTGATGCTGAGTGTTGATGGATCTGCTGTGTTGATGGATCTGCTGTCTGCTTGATGCTGAGTGTCTGAGTGTTGATGGATCTGCTGTCTGCTTGATGCTGACTGTTGATGGATCTGCTGTCTGCTTGATGCTGACTGTTGATGGATCTGCTGTCTGCTTGATGCTGAGTGTCTGAGTGTTGATGGATCTGCTGTCTGCTTGATGCTGACTGTTGATGGATCTGCTGTCTGCTTGATACTGAGTGTCTGAGTGTTGTGTTCTCCTTATGTGCCATGTACCACCCAGAACCTATCCAACGAGGAGCAGGTGGTGGCCATTCACGCCAGGACCGTCTTAACGCTAGCAGAGAGGGTAGTTATATTCTCAGCTACTTACATTTCAAAAGGCTGTTTTTGAATCTTTGTTTGTTTGAATGCCAGCCTTGTCTTTGAATCCCTGTCGTACAGTAGGCTTTGTATCATTGAGTTAATGAGATGAAGTAATGTTTTATTCCCAGCTGAATATCCCAGTTTATTATCTTCTCCTTTCAGTGGCTTGAGAATATAGAGGTCACCAAAACAGCTTTAGCACAGAAAAGGATGGACATTGAAAGTGAGAAGGTAAAATGGCTGATCTATATTTTATTTTTTAACCCTTCTTATTTAGCATGTTGCTCAAGATGTTTAATATGTTGCTGATGCATGGAAGTACGTGTTATGTGCTTTGAGTGCATTGGGCAACTGGCAATATATTGTAGCCCGACCTACAGTATTTAACAGACATCTTGAATGAATGAAAGAAATAATGAATTATCAAATGAATAAATGAATTAACAAATGAATGAATTAAAGAAATTCATTGATGAATGAATTAACAAACAAATGAATGAATGAATGAAAGAAATAATGAATTATCAAATGAATGAATGAATTAACAAATGAATGAATTAAAGAAATTCATTGATGAATGAATTAACAAACAAACGAATGAATGAATGAATGAATGAATGAAATAAATAATGAATTATCAAATTAATTAATTAAAGAAATGAATTAATGAATGAATTAACAAACAAACAAACAAATGAATGAATGAATGAATGAATGAATGAATGAATGAATGAATGATTTTGTATGAATGTTCAGTTGGAGTTGGCTGGATGATCAGGTTGTGTGTTCTCTGCAGCATGTGTTCATTAAACAGAAAGGCTATCTGGATGAGGAGTTGGACTACAGGAAACAGTCCATGGCTCAGGCTCACAAGGTGAGACATTTCAAATGGACCCAAATGTTCCAGGAAAAAAACGTGCCTTTGTAAAACTAACAATCGCGCTCTGGATAAGAGCATTCGTGCTTCTACACCTGCATTGCTTTCTGTTTGGGGGTTTAAGGCTGGGTTTCTGTACAGCACTTTGTGACATCAGCTGATGTAAGAAGGGCTTTATAAATACATTTGATTGATATCTGCTAAATGACTAAAGTGAAAATATACAATGAGTGCACAAAACATTAAGAACACCTTCCAACTATTGAGTTGCATCCACCTTTTTGTCCTCATGACAGACTCGGTTCATCGGGGCAAGGTGTCAGAAGCTTTCCCCAGGGATGCTGGCCCAATGCTTCCCATAGTTGTCATGTTGGCTAGATGTCCTTTGGGTCGGTGGACCATTCTTGATACACATGAAAAACCCAGCAGCATTGTAGTTCTTGACTCAAACCTGGCACCTACTACCATACCCCGTTCAGAGGCACTTAAATCTTTTGTCTTGCTTAAATCAATTGAGACCTGGATTGTGTATGGTTGTACACATACATAATCCATGTCTCAATTGTCTCAAGGCTTAAATCCTTGTTTAACCCGTCTCCTCCCCTTCGTCTACACTGATTTGAAGTGGATTTAACAAGTGACATCAATAAGGGATCATGGCTTTCACCTGGATTCACCTGGTCAGTCTGTGTCATGGAAAGAGCAGGTGTTCTTAATGTTTTATATACTTAGTGTATAAGTTTTTATGGAAAACATTGAGCCAGTGGATCACATTGTCCACCCACTGACTAGCTCAGCTGTGCCCTCTTGTGGTCGTTAGGTGTAACACCAACGACCTTGCCACTCTCCTTCTTTCTCTCCCCATCCCTCCCTCCCTCCCTCTCTCCCCTCCCTCCTTCCCTCCAGAGGATCTTGGAGCTAGAGGCAATGCTGTTTGATGCCCTGCAACAGGATGCGGGGGCCAAGATATCAGAGATGCTGTCAGACGACGAGAGGGAGACACTGCGTCGGGCGGTTGAGCAGTGGAAGAGAGGGGTCATGATGGAGCTCAGAGAGAGGGACTCACAGATCCTCAGGGAGAGAATGGACATGCTACAGCACTCACAGCAGGTGAGAGGATGGAGCTGTGAGAGGATGGAGCTGGTACTGGTAGACGATGGAGCTGGTAGAGGATGGAGCTGGTACTGGTAGAGGATGGAGCTGGTAGAGGATGGAGCTGGTAGAGAATGGAGCTGGTACTGGTAGAGGATGGAGCTGGTAGAGGATGGAGCTGGTAGACAATGGAGCTGGTACTGGTAGAGGATGGAGCTGGTAGAGAATGTAGCTGGTACTGGTAGAGGATGGAGCTGGTAGAGGATGGAGCTGGTAGAGGATGGAGCTGGTAGAGGATGGAGCTAGTACTGGTAGAGGATGGAGCTAGTACTGGTAGAGGATGGAGCTGGTAGAGGATGGAGCTGGTAGAGGATGGAGCTGGTAGAGGATGGAGCTGGTAGAGGATGGAGATGGTACTGGTAGAGGATGGAGCTGGTAGAGGATGGAGCTGGTAGAGAATGGAGCTGGTAGAGGATTGAGCTGGGTAATGGTAGAGGATGGAGCTGGTAGAAGATGGAGCTGGTAGAGGATGGAGCTGGTACTGATAGAGGATGGAGCTGGTAGAGGATGGAGCTGGTAGAGAATGGAGCTGGTAGAGGATGGAGCTGGTACTGGTAGAGGATGGAGCTGGTACTGGTAGAGGATGGAGCTGGTAGAGGATGGAGCTGGTACTGATAGAGGATGGAGCTGGTACTGGTAGAGGATGGAGCTGGTAGAGGATGGAGCTGGTAGAGGATGGAGCTGGTACTGGTAGAGGATGGAGCTGGTACTGATAGAGGATGGAGCTGGTAGAGGATGGAGCTGGTAGAGGATGGAGCTGGTAGAGGATAGAGCTGGTACTGATAGAGGATGGAGCTGGTACTGATAGAGGATGGAGCTGGTAGAGGATGGAGCTGGTAGAGGATAGAGCTGGTACTGATAGAGGATGGAGCTGGTAGAGGATGGAGCTGGTAGAGGATAGAGCTGGTACTGATAGAGGATGGAGCTGGTACTGGTAGAGGATGGAGCTGGTAGAGGATGGAGCTGGTAGAGAATGGAGCTGGTACTGGTAGAGGATGGAGCTGGTAGAGGATGGAGCTGGTACTGGTAGAGGATGGAGCTGGTACTGGTAGAGGATGGAGCTGGTAGAGAATGGAGCTGGTACTGGTAGAGGATGGAGCTGGTAGAGGATGGAGCTGGTAGAGGATGGAGCTAGTAGAGGATGGAGCTAGTAGAGGATGGAGCTGGTACTGGTAGAGGATGGAGCTGGTAGAGGATGAAGCTAGTACTGGTAGAGGATGGAGTTGGTAGAGAATGGAGCTGGTACTGGTAGAGGATGGAGCTGGTAGAGGATGGAGCTGGTAGAGGATGGAGCTGGTACTGGTAGAGGATGGAGCTGGTAGAGGATGGAGCTGGAAGAGGATAGAGCTGGTACTGATAGAGGATGGAGCTGGTACTGATAGAGGATGGAGCTGGTAGAGGATAGAGCTGGTACTGATAGAGGATGGAGCTGGTACTGATAGAGGATGGAGCTGGTAGAGGATGGAGCTGGTACTGATAGAGGATGGAGCTGGTACTGATAGAGGATGGAGCTGGTAGAGGATGGAGCTGGTAGAGGATAGAGCTGGTACTGATAGAGGATGGAGCTGGTACTGATAGAGGATGGAGCTGGTGGAGGATAGAGCTGGTACTGATAGAGGATGGAGCTGGTACTGATAGAGGATGGAGCTGGTAGAGGATGGAGCTGGTACTGATAGAGGATGGAGCTGGTACTGGTAGAGGATGGAGCTGGTAGAGGATGGAGCTGGTAGAGGATGGAGCTGGTAGAGGATAGAGCTGGTTCTGATAGAGGATGGAGCTGGTACTGGTAGAGGATGGAGCTGGTACTGATAGAGGATGGAGCTGGTAGAGGATAGAGCTGGTAGAGGATAGAGCTGGTAGAGGATAGAGCTGGTACTGATAGAGGATGGAGCTGGTACTGGTAGAGGATGGAGCTGGTAGAGGATGGAGCTGGTACTGGTAGAGGATGGAGCTGGTAGAGGATGGAGCTGGTAGAGGATGGAGCTGGTAGAGAACCCTACAGTCCATTCCCCAGGGAGATCCTCCTTCTTCAGCTACCCTACAGTCCATTCCCCAGGGAGATCCTCCTTCTTCAGCTACCCTACAGTACATTCCCCAGGGAGATCCGTCTCCCTCAGCTACCCTACAGTCCATTCCCTAGGGAGATCCTCCTTCCTCAGCTACCCTACAGTCCATTCCCCAGGAAGATCCGTCTCCCTCAGCTACCCTACAGTCCATTCCCTAGGGAGATTCTCCTTCCTCAGCTACCCTACAGTACATTCCCCAGGGAGATTCTCCTTCCTCAGCTACCCTACAGTCCATTCCCCAGGGAGATTCTCCTTCCTCAGCTACCCTACAGTCCATTCCCCAGGGAGATTCTCCTTCCTCAGCTACCCTACAGTCCATTCCCCAGGGAGATACTCCTTCCTCAGCTACCCTACAGTCCATTCCCCAGGGAGATACTCCTTCCTCAGCTACCCTACAGTCCATTCCCCAGGGAGATCCTTCTCCCTCAGCTACCCTACAGTACATTCCCCAGGGAGATTCTCCTTCCTCAGCTACCCTACAGTCCATTCCCCAGGGAGATTCTCCTTCCTCAGCTACCCTACAGTCCATTCCCCAGGGAGATTCTCCTTCCTCAGCTACCCTACAGTCCATTCCCCAGGGAGATCCTTCTCCCTCAGCTACCCTACAGTACATTCCCCAGGGAGATTCTCCTTCCTCAGCTACCCTACAGTCCATTCCCCAGGGAGATTCTCCTTCCTCAGCTACCCTACAGTCCATTCCCCAGGGAGATTCTCCTTCCTCAGCTACCCTACAGTACATTCCCCAGGGAGATTCTCCTTCCTCAGCTACCCTACAGTCCATTCCCCAGGGAGATTCTCCTTCCTCAGCTACCCTACAGTACATTCCCCAGGGAGATTCTCCTTCCTCAGCTACCCTACAGTCCATTCCCCATGGAGATTCTCCTTCCTCAGCTACCCTACAGTACATTCCCCAGGGAGATTCTCCTTCCTCAGCTACCCTACAGTCCATTCCCCATGGAGATTCTCCTTCCTCAGCTACCCTACAGTACATTCCCCAGGGAGATCCTTCTCCCTCAGCTACCCTACAGTACATTCCCCAGGGAGATTCTCCTTCCTCAGCTACCCTACAGTACATTCCCCAGGGAGATTCTCCTTCCTCAGCTACCCTACAGTACATTCCCCAGGGAGATTCTCCTTCCTCAGCTACCCTACAGTCCATTCCCCAGGGAGATTCTCCTTCCTCAGCTACCCTACAGTCCATTCCCCAGGGAGATGCTTCTCCCCTCAGCTACCCTACAGTCCATTCCCCAGGGAGATGCTTCTCCCTCAGCTACCCTACAGTCCATTCCCCAGGGAGATTCTCCTTCCTCAGCTACCCTACAGTCCATTCCCCAGGGAGATCCTTCTCCCTCAGCTACCCTACAGTCCATTCCCCAGGAGATTCTCCTTCCTCGTACCCTATTCCCCAGGGAGATTCTCCTTCCTCAGCTACCCTACAGTCCATTCCCCAGGGAGATTCTCCTTCCTCAGCTACCCTACAGTCCATTCCCCAGGGAGATTCTCCTTCCTCAGCTACCCTACAGTCCATTCCCCAGGAGATTCTCCTTCCTCAGCTACCCTACAGTCCATTCCCCAGGGAGATTCTCCTTCCTCAGCTACCCTACAGTACATTCCCCAGGGAGATTCTCCTTCCTCAGCTACCCTACAGTCCATTCCCCAGGGAGATTCTCCTTCCTCAGCTACCCTACAGTCCATTCCCCAGGGAGATTCTCCTTCCTCAGCTACCCTACAGTACATTCCCCAGGGAGATTCTCCTTCCTCAGCTACCCTACAGTACATTCCCCAGGGAGATTCTCCTTCCTCAGCTACCCTACAGTCCATTCCCCAGGGAGATTCTCCTTCCTCAGCTACCCTACAGTCCATTCCCCAGGGAGATCCTTCTCCCTCAGCTACCCTACAGTCCATTCCCCAGGGAGATTCTCCTTCCTCAGCTACCCTACAGTCCATTCCCCAGGGAGATTCTCCTTCCTCAGCTACCCTACAGTCCATTCCCCAGGGAGATTCTCCTTCCTCAGCTACCCTACAGTCCATTCCCCAGGGAGATTCTCCTTCCTCAGCTACCCTACAGTCCATTCCCCAGGGAGATTCTCCTTCCTCAGCTACCCTACAGTCCATTCCCCAGGGAGATTCTCCTTCCTCAGCTACCCTACAGTCCATTCCCCAGGGAGATTCTCCTTCCTCCGCTACCCTACAGTCCATTCCCCAGGGAGATCCCTCCCTCAGCTACCCTACAGTCCATTCCCCAGGGAGATTCTCCTTCCTCAGCTACCCTACAGTCCATTCCCCAGGGAGATTCTCCTTCCTCAGCTACCCTACAGTCCATTCCCCAGGGAGATTCTCCTTCCTCAGCTACCCTACAGTCCATTCCCCAGGGAGATTCTCCTTCCTCAGCTACCCTACAGTCCATTCCCCAGGGAGATTCTCCTTCCTCAGCTACCCTACAGTCCATTCCCCAGGGAGATTCTCCTTCCTCAGCTACAGTATAGCAATGTTAAACATTTCTCTAATCTGATTTGACTTGTTCTCCACCTTATTGTTCCTCCTGTTTTTCATGTCCAGAGAATCAAAGAGCTGGAGGAATGGATAGCAGCTCAGAAAAGACAGATAAAGGAACTAGAAGAAAAGGTACATACACTGTGTTCTATTGTTCTATTTATTTAGATGGAATCTGACTTGGAGTATAAATGCTACAAATTGCTGTTTTTTTTTATCTGTCTGGCAAAAGAAATGACTCCTTTCTCTCCATTCTCTTCTTTTCAATTCGTTCAGTTTTTATTTTTATTTTTGTTTTTTTCTTTAGCCTTCATTCTTTGGTCATAGTTCTCCAGGGAAGCCAGAGCAAGTATGTCTTTTAAAAAAAATCTAAATGTCTGTTTTATTTTAGCTATTCAAATAATACATTAGGCTATATACTGTGCATGATATCATATTTTCCTTTCAGTTCACAGGTTTCCAGATTGTCTTGTACATTGTGTTCAAGAGGACAGGATGTGGAATCCAAGATGGCTCCCAGAAGACTCCTTCACACGAGAAACCAGTCAACTATGCTGCAACACTGACTTTAGAATTCTATCACCATGTTTTTTTTGTGTTTTTTTTAAGGACAAAAAAACGTTTTTTTATTTTTTACTTCAGTAACCTTTTTAAACCTGAATGCTGTCCCTCGTTAGTGATGATGATGATGATGATGATGATGATGATGATGATGACGTCTCGATGGAACACTCTATGGAAGAGTTCCTCTTTATGGATGAAGACGTCAGTGGAATTGAAGAACTCTTAATAAATGGGAGTGATTTGTGTCTTCTTTTCCCTGCTGAGCAGGTGGTGCTCTGGTCACTTCCCTTTGGAAGCAAGAAGAAGAAGAAGAAGAAGAAGAAGAAGAAGAAGAAGAAGAAGAAGAAGAAGAAGAAGAAGTTTGATTGATTGATTGATTGAAAAACAAACTGTAGTGAAGTCAGGTGGTACTCCTGCTCGGGGCTTGAACCTGGATCTTTTCTGTCAAACCAACACTTTAGCCAAGAGATCTAAAACCTCTTGACGAGTTCACTAGGTGTTGGGTTATGTTAAACGACGGTGAAGTGAGACATTTTTACCTTAGCTCTTAACATTCACACACACTCCACTGAAGCTGAGCGTTTCCTAAAATGGACACCATACCACTGTTTACACTATCTGACCACGCTGTTATTACACTCACAGGGAGCTAGTCACAGAAAGAACTTTAAAATGGTGAAAGCCTTCAGAGATGCTGCCCATACTTAAACTGGCTTTGTGGCCAGTGTGCCCTCTATCTATCTCTATGGCCTCAGCCCTTCCCCTGTCTAGTCCAGACATGCTGTGGGACTCATTAACTCCTCAAATCTCAGTGTTTGAAATGAAACCAGAAGCCAAACTGTGGTATTATTAGACATCGTGTATTTTTGTATGAATGAAAAAAGGCAAAGATTTTAAAATACATTTCTCAAAAGAGGAATAAATAAAATGCTAAATTAGATATTATTTTTTTGTTGATGAAGAATGAAGGAGCTTTCAGTGATTTTAGAATGTTCCATTTGATCAGATTTATGTCAATCGGATCTTCCCCCTTGGTGCTTGGGAGAGAGTGGGTTTGTTTCAGATGGGGATCTTGGTTAGTTCTGTTATGTCCTGAAGGAGAGGGTGGGTTAGTTCTGTTATGTCCTGAAGGAGAGGGTGTGTTAGTTCTGTTATGTCCTGAAGGAGAGGGTGTGTTAGTTCTGTTATGTCCTGATGGAGAGGGTGTGTTAGTTCTGTTATGTCCTGAAGGAGAGGGTGTGTTAGTTCTGTTATGTCCTGATGGAGAGGGTGTGTTAGTTCTGTTATGTCCTGAAGGAGAGGGTGGGTTAGTTCTGTTATGTCCTGAAGGAGAGGGTGTGTTAGTTCTGTTATGTCCTGAAGGAGAGGGTGTGTTAGTTCTGTTATGTCCTGAAGGAGAGGGTGGGTTAGTTCTGTTATGTCCTGAAGGAGAGGGTGGGTTAGTTCTGTTATGTCCTGAAGGAGAGGGTGGGTTAGTTCTGTTATGTCCTGAAGGAGAGGGTGTGTTAGTTCTGTTATGTCCTGAAGGAGAGGGTGGGTTAGTTCTGTTATGTCCTGATGGAGAGGGTGTGTTAGTTATGTCCTGATGGAGAGGGTGTGTTAGTTATGTTATGTCCTGATGGAGAGGGTGTGTTAGTTCTGTTATGTCCTGATGGAGAGGGTGTGTTAGTTATGTCCTGATGGAGAGGGTGTGTTAGTTCTGTTATGTCCTGAAGGAGAGGGTGGGTTAGTTCTGTTATGTCCTGATGGAGAGGGTGTGTTAGTTATATCCTGAAGGAGAGGGTGTGTTAGTTCTGTTATGTCCTGATGGAGAGGGTGGGTTAGTTCTGTTATGTCCTGAAGGAGAGGGTGTGTTAGTTCTGTTATGTCCTGAAGGAGAGGGTGGGTTAGTTCTGTTATGTCCTGATGGAGAGGGTGTGTTAGTTCTGTTATGTCCTGAAGGAGAGGGTGGGTTAGTTCTGTTATGTCCTGATGGAGAGGGTGGGTTAGTTCTGTTATGTCCTGATGGAGAGGGTGGGTTAGTTCTGTTATGTCCTGATGGAGAGGGTGGGTTAGTTCTGTTATGTCCTGAAGGAGAGGGTGTGTTAGTTCTGTTATGTCCTGATGGAGAGGGTGGGTTAGTTCTGTTATGTCCTGAAGGAGAGGGTGGGTTAGTTCTGTTATGTCCTGAAGGAGAGGGTGTGTTTGTTTTAGATAGGGGACCTTGGTTAGTTCTGTTATGTCCTGATGGAGACAAATACCTCCCATTGAATCTTCATGACTCCATGTTAAAGCAGATTGTGAATGAAAGATGTATTTTATGCATTATGTTGCCATTAAATGGGATCAAACCCTGTTTTTATGGACTAACTGCACCTTCATAACCAAGCACACACACACACCCACAGGAACACAACGCATGCACACACACACACACAGACACACACACACCCACAGGAACACAACGCATGCACGCACGCACGCACGCACACACACACACACACACACACACACACACACACACTCGCACTCGCACTCACACCCACAGGAACACAACGCACACACACACGCGCACACACAGACACACACACACACCCACAGGAACACAACGCACGCACACACACACACACACACGCACACACACACACACGCACACGCACTCGCACTCGCACTCGCACCCACAGGAACACAAAGCACGCACACACACACACACACACACTCACACTCGCACTTTTCACTCGCACTCGCACTCGCACTCACACCCACACCCACAGGAACACAAAGCATGCACGCACGCATGCACACACACACACACACACACGCACACGCACACACACACACAGAGGAACACAACGCACGCACACACACACACACACACACACACACACACACACACACACACACACACACACACACACACACACACACTCACACACAGAAGACCTGAAATGATAAACACAGGACGTCACCAGCCATATTTGAATACTAGGATAGATGACATCTCTTCTGAAATCAAATAAGGAAAGGTCTCCACCCCAAACAGAGGCCCAGGTAAGAATCATATTACAGGAATGCTTTATGACACATCTAGAGATGTATTATTATTATCAACCAATGTTGAATATTGTTTTATCTTTTGATATATAGTTTGTTTTATATATATATATATATATATATATATATATATATATATATATATATATATATATATATATATATATATATATATATGCAAGTGTTATGTGTTGGTTGTGTAAAGTGAATTGAGGCTCAGTTGTCTGTGCAGAATTCCAACAGCAGAGGGCGCTACACTACAGAAAATGTTTGCCATAGACGTGGCTGTTTCAATGCGTTTGTATGTGTTCCCAATAGGAATAGACTATGTGGCCTTCAGCACTCTACTCTGGATCGTTCCAATCTGGTTTGCTAAGGGTGAGCTAAATGTACACTGAACCTTCAAATACCTGAAATACTTGATATTTAAGCACAAAAGCGTAAAAAAAATTCTCCATGCCACTCTTGGATATGATTATTAGAAGGATGTAAAGCTCAATCCAAAACCATACACAAAAGGGGATTCATTTTGGATCGTTCTACAGTTGTAGAGAAGCAGAAGCTTCAAGCTGAAATCCTTTAATGGTGAAACTGCGATATGACGTCATGGCAACGCGCGTCAGAACAGCAGAAAATGTGCTGATTTTTATTATTTATTTTTTACCATGTTGCGCCATGCTCCTCACCTCCGCTTTATCAACCAAACAAAAACAATAACGACAGCGGTGGGGCGAACAGTGGTGCTGTTTCACCTAGTGTAGATTCCATGTGTAACAGTGATGCTGTTTCCCCTAGTGTAGATTCCATGTTTAAGTGGTGCTGTTTCCCCTAGTGTAGATTCCATGTTTAAGTGGTGCTGTTTCCCCTAGTGTAGATTCCATGTTTAAGTGGTGCTGTTTCCCCTAGTGTAGATTCCATGTTTAAGTGGTGCTGTTTCCCTAGTGTAGATTCCATGTTTAAGTGGTGCTGTTTCCCCTAGTGTAGATTCCATGTTTAAGTGGTGCTGTTTCCCCTAGTGTAGATTCCATGTTTAAGTGGTGCTGTTTCCCCTAGTGTAGATTCCATGTTTAAGTGGTGCTGTTTCCCCGAGTGTAGATTCCATCTGTAACAGTGGTGCTGTTTCCCCTAGTGTAGATTCCTTATTTAACAGTGGTGCTGTTTCCCCTAGTGTAGATTCCTTATTTAACAGTGGTGCTGTTTCCCCTAGTGTACATTCCATGTTTAAGTGGTGCTGTTTCCCATAGTGTAGATTCCATGTTTAAGTGGTGCTGTTTCCCCTAGTGTAGATTCCATCTGTAACAGTGGTGCTGTTTCCCCTAGTGTAGATTCCATGTTTAAGTGGTGCTGTTTCCCATAGTGTAGATTCCATGTGTAACAGTGGTGCTGTTTCCCCTAGTGTAGATTCCTTCTGTAACAGTGGTGCTGTTACCCCTAGTGTAGATTCCATGTTGAAGTGGTGCTGTTCCCCTAGTGTAGATTCCTTATTTAACAGTGGTGCTGTTTCCCCTAGTGTAGATTCCATGTGTAACAGTGGTGCTGTTTCCCCTAGTGTAGATTCCATGTTTAACAGTGGTGCTGTTTCTCCTAGTGTAGATTCCTTATTTAACAGTGGTGTTGTTTCTCCTAGTGTAGATTCCATGTTGAAGTGGTGCTGGTTCCCCTAGTGTAGATTCCATGTTTAACAGTGGTGCTGTTTCCCCTAGTGTAGATTCCATGTGTAACAGTGGTGCTGTTTCCCTAGTGTAGATTCCATGTGTAACAGTGGAGCTGTTTCCCCTAGTGTAGATTCTTTATTTAACAGTGGTGCTGTTTCCCCTAGTGTAGATTCTTTATTTAACAGTGGTGCTGTTTCCACTAGTGTAGATTCCATGTTTAAGTGGTGCTGTTACCCCTAGTGTAGATTCCTTATTTAACAGTGGTGCTGTTTCCCCAAGTGTAGATTCCATCTGTAACAGTGGAGCTGGTTCCCCTAGTGTAGATTCCATGTTTAAGTAGTGCTGTTTCTCCCAGTGTAGATTCCATGTTTACCAGTGGTGCTGTTTCCCCTTGTGTAGATTCCTTATTTAACAGTGGTGCTGTTTCCCTAGTGTAGATTTGATGTTTACCAGTGGAGCTGGTTCCCCTAGTGTAGATTCCATGTTTAAGTAGTGCTGTTTCTCCCAGTGTAGATTCCATGTTTACCAGTGGTGCTGTTTCCCTTGTGTAGATTCCTTATTTAACAGTGGTGCTGTTTCTCCTTGTGTAGATTCCTTATTTAACAGTGGTGCTGTTTCCCTAGTGTAGATTCCATGTTTAACAGTGGTGCTGTTTCCCCTAGTGTAGATTCCATCTGTAACAGTGGAGCTGGTTCCCCTAGTGTAGATTCCATGTTTAAGTAGTGCTGTTTCTCCCAGTGTAGATTCCATGTTTACCAGTGGTGCTGTTTCCCCTTGTGTAGATTCCTTATTTAACAGTGGCGCTGTTTCCCCTTGTGTAGATTCCTTATTTAACAGTGGTGCTGTTTCCCCTTGTGTAGATTCCTTATTTAACAGTGGTGCTGTTTCCCCTTGTGTAGATTCCTTATTTAACAGTGGTGCTGTTTCTCCTAGTGTAGATTCCTTATTTAACAGTGGTGCTGTTTCCCCTAGTGTAGATTCCATGTTTAAGTAGTGCTGTTTCTCCCAGTGTAGATTCCATCTGTAACAGTGGTGCTGTTTCTCCTAGTGTAGATTGCATCTCTATACCCTGATGAAGACAGATTGTCTGGTGAAACGTTGGATATCAGGTTATTAAATTATTACATCTGAGCTCCTAAAGTGTGCGGCTCTTCACTTTAATTTTTCAACAGATTCCATCTTTAATAACAGGCAGTATAACCTCTGTGAGAGAATCCACAGTCCTAACACAGTATGACCTCTGTGAGAGAATCCACAGCCCTAACACAGTATGACCTCTGTGAGAGAATCCACAGCCCTAACACAGTATAACCTCTAATAGGAGAGAATCCACAGCCCTAACACAGTATGACCTCTGTGAGAGAATCCACAGCCCTAACACAGTATGACCTCTGTGAGAGAATCCACAGCCCTAACACAGTATGACCTCTGTGAGAGAATCCACAGCCCTAACACAGTATGACCTCTGTGAGAGAATCCACAGCCCTAACACAGTATGACCTATGTGAGAGAATCCACAGTCCTAACACAGTATGACCTCTGTGAGAGAATCCACAGCCCTAACACAGTATGTCCTCTAATAGGAGAGAATCCACAGTCCTAACACAGTATGACCTCTGTGAGAGAATCCACAGTCCTAACACAGTATGACCTCTAATAGGACACAGCCCACACACAGTATGACATCTGTGAGAGAATCCAC
>NW_026278162.1:0-757 GCF_023373465.1 Oncorhynchus keta | reverse complement strand
GAACACAGGGCTAGACCTTCCGTTAATACACTGTAGAACACAGGGCTAGACCTTCCGTTAATACACTGTAGAACACAGGGCTAGACCTTCCGTTAATACACTGTAGAACACAGGGCTAGACCTTCCGTTAATACACTGTAGAACACAGGGCTAGACCTTCCGTTAATACACTGTAGAACACAGGGCTAGACCTTCCGTTAATACACTGTAGAACACAGGGCTAGACCTTCCGTTAATACACTGTAGAACACAGGGCTAGACCTTCCGTTAATACACTGTAGAACACAGGGCTAGACCTTCCGTTAATACACTGTAGAACACAGGGCTAGACCTTCCGTTAATACACTGTAGAACACAGGGCTAGACCTTCCGTTAATACACTGTAGAACACAGGGCTAGACCTTCCGTTAATACACTGTAGAACACAGGGCTAGACCTTCCGTTAATACACTGTAGAACACAGGGCTAGACCTTCCGTTAATACACTGTAGAACACAGGGCTAGACCTTCCGCTAATACACTGTAGAACACAGGGCTAGACCTTCCGCTAATACACTGTAGAACACAGGGCTAGACCTTCCGTTAATACACTGTAGAACACAGGGCTAGACCTTCCGTTAATACACTGTAGAACACAGGGCTAGACCTTCCGTTAATACACTGTAGAACACAGGGCTAGACCTTCCGTTAATACACTGTAGAACACAGGGCTAGACCTTCCGTTAATACACTGTAGAACACAGGGCTAGACCTTCCG
>NW_026278161.1:0-2666 GCF_023373465.1 Oncorhynchus keta | reverse complement strand
ACTGCTTCTATCAGTTCGTATAGGTCAGGGGTGTCAAAGTCAAATGGACGGAGGGCCAAATAAAAAATTTAGCTACAAGCCGAGGGCCGGACTGTTCGAATGTTCATTGAAAAATTTTTAAATGACGCATATAGTCTAGTGAACCTAATTGAACCTACTGAAAACCTAACAAATATATTCCAATATGATCAGATAAATAAAGCAATATTTTCTTATGGCTCTGTCAGTAATCTTTAATTTTCAACAGACACAAAAGACAAATTTCCTTTATATAAAAATCCCCATAACATGAACATTAAATGAAAGAAACCGGTATTCAAGGCACCATCAGTAGCCTATATTTTCTATTTTAGCAAAAGTGGGCTAAATTTACTTCAAAGAAAAAACAATAATAGCAATTTTCTATCATCCACTCAACTGAAATATTTTTAAAATATAATTGGATTGAAATACAATAAAATAAAGTGCAAAAATCTATTAATCAAAAACAACACTTTGTTTAAGGAGAAGTAACATGCAGTGAAAACAAATATTAAACTTTAACTTTTAAACTTGAACTGAGTAAAAACTCTAAATATGTGATTGCACAGTAATGTTCACTTGTTTGAGGTTGAGGGTGATACTTGGTGGTGTCCCATCTTTTCCACAAGTTCATCAATGTTCGGGGTAAGGCTCTGAGCTGAGGAAATCCTCAGAATTGAGTGGAGGTGTTCAGCAGTAAGTCGACTTCTGTGTGATGTTTTGTTCAAGTTCATCAAAGAAAACAGTTGTTCACACAGGTATGTGCTGCCAAACATAGACAACGTTTGAGCAGCCTGGATGCGCAGCTGGGGCATTGTGTCGGGGAGGAAACGGGCGAACTCCGCAGCACCCACTGCCGCATATTTTGCCCTCAGTGCATCATTGCATTGGAGGTCAATCAACTCCATTTGGAGGTTTGGTGGTGAGCTTTCCACGTCAACAGCAAATGGGTTACCGAGCAGTTCCAACCTGCTTTTTTGTGCTTCAAAGTCAGCAAATCGGCGTCGAAAGTCAGCGGCAAGCATACCTATTTTATCAGCCAACTGTGCGCTCGGGAACGCACTGGTAGAGAGCTTCTCTTTCATGGTCTGGCAGCTGGGAAAGTGGCTCAAATTTTCTTTCCGCATCTGCGTCTCCCACAGAGTCAGTTTGGTTTTAAATGCCTTCACTGTACTGTACATATCAGAGATGACAATCCCGACCCTGCAGCCTCCTGGGTTCATTTGCATTCAGATGACTCTAATGTCACACAGAAAAGCCCATTTCACCACAGAAACATTTCGTCTCGGAGTTGCGTTGTGTCTTTCCTTGCTGTCCAGAACAGACAAATCTCCTCATGAAGCTCGAAACATCTTTGAAGCACCTTTCCCTGGCTTAGCCATCGCACCTCTGTGTGATAAGGCAAATCACCATGCTCCGTTTCCTAACTCCGTCAGAAATGCCTTGAACTGTGGTGATTCAAACTGGCTCTGAAATAAAGGGTCCTTTGTGCGTGATGATGCACTCATCGTCTCCATTTTCAGACTTTACCGCTGCTTCCTGGTGTATGATACAATGATAAGCTGTCAGCTCACCTGTCGCGTTTTCCTCTTCCATCTTTTCCGTATCTTCGCCACCAGTCCGCTCCTGTGTGTCCACACATCGCAGGTGCTCCGTCGGTTGTCAAACCCACGAGTTTTTCCCAAGGCAGCTCCATCTCATTTACACATCTTGACACCTCTTCAACAAATCATGCCCGTGGTGTGCCATGCATAGGACGTAAAGCCAAAACTCCTCTGTCACGGGCTGGAGTCCACTCCTTGAAAATTGACAACTGGGCAATGTCAGAAATGTCGGTGCTCTCATCCACAGCCAAAAGGAATATGCAATGAAGTACTTTTTCCCTTTTTCACAAGCTGCTCTTTTAGATTGATGGACAACTGGTCTACTCTCTACCTCGGCAATGGTGTTTCTGCTCAGACTCCATTTAAAAAGAGTTGCCTTTTTCTGGGCAAACTTCGTCACAAACTTTAATCATGCAGTTTTTGATGAAATCCCCCTCCCGTAAATGGCCCCGGGCTGATTTAGCGATCTCTTCTGCCAAAATAAAACTGGCCTTGACAGCAGCCTGGCCTTGTGATTTGGCTTTTTTGAACAGAGCCTGTCGAGATTTGAGGCCTCGTTTTAATTCCTCTGCCTTTTGTAGCCTTTGTTCCATGTCCATATTCTTGTTTTTGTCCGCGTGTTTCGTTTCATAATGTCGTCTCAGATTATACTCTTCAGTACCGCCACACTTTCTCCACACAGAAGACACACAGGTTTTCCAGCTACCTCCGTGAACAAATACTCCGACTCCCACCTTGTTTGAAACCCCCGGTTCTCAGTGTCCACCTTCCGTTTTGCCATTTTTGATGGGTATCTGAAAGTTAATTTTACTGTGATGCTGACAACTGCTGTGCCAATAAATATTGAAATGAAGCAGCCTACTGCTCGGTGCGTCACCGTTGCATTGTGGGAAATGTAGTATTGGTGCGTGTAAAGATCTGCGGGCTGCCGGCTTGCTGCGGTCTGCGGGCCGGTTCTAATAATAAATCAAGATCATCCCAGGGGCCGTAAAACCTTCTCGCGGGCCGGATGTGGCCCGCGGGCCTTGACTCTGACATATG
>NW_026278160.1:0-4507 GCF_023373465.1 Oncorhynchus keta | reverse complement strand
TACTACCACTGCTACTGCCACTACCACCCCTACTACTACTACCTCCACTGCTACTACTACCACCGCTACTGCCACTACTACCACCGCTACTGCCACTACTACCATCGCTACCACCGCTACTACCACTGCTACCACCACTGCTACTACCACTACCACCACTGCTACTACCACTACCACCACCACGACTACCACTACTACCAACACTACTACCACCACCACTACTACCGCTACCATCACCACTACTACCGCTACCACCGCTACTACCACTACCACCACTGCTACTACCACTACTACCACCACTACTACCACTACTACCAACACTACTACCACCACCACTACTGCCACTACCACTACCATCGCTACTACCACTGCCACCGCTACTACCACTACCACCGCCATTACTACTACCACCACTGCTAATACTACCACCGCTACTGCCACTACTACCACACGCTACTGCCACTACTACCACTACTACCACCGCTACTACCACCACTACTACTGCCACTACCACCGCTACTACCAGTACCACCGCTACTACCAGTACCACCACTACTACCACTACCACCACTACTACTACTGCCACTACCACCACTACTACCGCTACCACCACCACTACTACCGCTACTCGTCTACCACTACTACCGCTACCACCGCAACTACTACCACCGCGACTCACCACTACCACCACTACCCCTACGACCGCTGCAACTACTAATACCACCGCTACTACCACCACTACTACTACTGCCACTACCACCACTACTACCGCTACCACCACCACTACTACCGCTACCATCACCACTACTACCGCTACCACCACAACTACTACCACAGCAACTACTACTACTACCATCACTACCACTACTACTGCTACCAGCAACACTACTACCGCTACCACCACCACTACTACTACTACCACCCCTACTACTGCCACCACTACCACCGCTACTACCACCGCTACTACCACAACTACTACCACCGCTACTACCACCACTACTACCACTGCTGCCACTACCACCACTACTACCACTACAACTACCACCACCGCTACTACCACCACAACTACTACCGCTACCACAGCTACCACTACTACCGCTACTACCACCACTACTACCACTGCTGCCACTACCACCACTACTACCACTACAACTACCACCACCGCTACTACCACCACAACTTCTACCGCTACCACAGCTACCACTTCTACCGCTACTACCACCACTACTGCCACTACTACTACCACTGCTGCCACTACCACCACTACTACCACTACAACTACCACCACCGCTACTACCACCACAACTACTACCGCTACCACAGCTACCACTTCTACCGCTACTACCACCACTACTGCCACTACTACTACCACTGCTGCCACTACCACCACTACTACCACTACAACTACCACCACCGCTACTACCACCACAACTACTACAGCTACCACTACTACCGCTACTACCACCGCTACTACCACTACTAATACCACTACCACTGCTACTACTACCACTAACACCGCTACTACTACTACTACCACTACCGCTACTACTACCACCGCTACTGCCACT
Source organism: Oncorhynchus keta (assembly GCF_023373465.1). NCBI lineage: Eukaryota > Metazoa > Chordata > Actinopteri > Salmoniformes > Salmonidae > Oncorhynchus > Oncorhynchus keta. The sequence continues at coordinate 2,939 of NW_026278160.1, read as the reverse complement.
ACTACCACCGCTACTGCCACTACTACCATCGCTACTACCACTGCTACTACCACTACCACCACTACTACCAACACTACTACTACCACCGCTACTACCACCACTACTACTGCCACTACCACTACCACCGCTACTACTACCACCGCTACTGCTACTACCACCGCTACTACCACTACCACCGCTACTACCTCTACCACCTCTACTACCGTTACCACCACCACTACTACCGCTACCATCACCACTACTACCGCTACCACCGCTACTACTACTACCACCACTGCTAATACTACCACCGCTACTACTACTACCACCACTGCCACTACTACCACCGCTACTGCCACTACTACCATTGCCACCACCGCTACTACCACCACCGCTACTGCCACTACTATCACAAATACCACCGCTACAACCACTACCACCACCGCTACTGCCACTACTACCACCACTACCATTGCTACCGACGCTACTACTACTACTGCTACTACCACTACCACCGCTCCCTCCACCGCTACTACCACTACTAATACCACTACCACTGCTACTACTACCACTACTACTGGTACTACCACCGCTACTACTACTACGACCACCACTACTACCACCGCTACTGCCACTACTACCATCGCTACTACTGCCACTACCACTGCTACTACCACCACTACTACCGCTACTACTACCACCACTACTACCGCTGCTACTACTTCTACCACCGCTACTACTACTACCACCACCACTACTACTGCTACCACCACCACTACTGCTACCACCACCACTACTACCACCACCACTACTACCGCTACCATCATCACTACTACCGCTACCACCACCACTACTACCACTACCACCACCACTACTACCATCGCTACCGCCGCTACTACCACTACCACCACCACCACTACTAACATCACTACTACCGCTAATACCACCACTACTACTACTACCACCACTACTACTACCACTACTACCACTGCTACTACTACTACTACTGCTACTACCACTACCACCACCGCTACCTCCACTACTGCCACCGCTACTACCACCACTACTACCGCAACTAGCACGACTACTACCACTACTACCACCGCTACGACCACTACCACCACTACTACCACCACTACTGCCACTACTACCATCGCTACCGCCGCTACTACCACTGCTACTACCACTGCTACTACCACTACTATTGCCACTACTACTGCCACTACCACCACTACTACCACTACTACAACAGCTACTACTACTGCTACCACCACTACTACCACCACCACCACCACTACTACCGCTACCACCACCACTACTACCACTACCACCACTACTACCGCTACTACCACTGCTACTACCACTACTACTGCCACTACCACCACTACTACCAATATACTACCACCGCTACTACTACCGCTACCACCACTACTACCACTACCACCACCACTACTACCACCACTACCATTGCTACCGCCGCTACTACTACTTCTGCTACTACCACTACCACCGCTACCTCCACTACTGCCACCGCTACTACCACTACTAATACCACTACCACTGCTACTACTACCACTACTACTGGCACTACCACCGCTACTACTACTACTACCACCACTACTACCACCGCTACTGCCACTACTACCATCGCTACTACTGCCACTACCACTGCTACTACCACCACTACTGCTACTACCACCACTACTACCGCTACCATCATCACCTCTACTACCGCTGTTACTACTTCTACCACCGCCATTACTACTACCACCACTCCTCGCTACGCTTCACCACCCACTACTACTGTTACCACCACTCACTACTACTGCATTTCCACAACTGCTACCGCTTTACTTTTCACCACTCACCGCTACTACCGCTACTACTACCACACACCTACTACTAACAACTACTAACATCCACTACTACCACCACTACTGCCACCGCTACTACCACCACTACCACTACTACCACCACCACTACTACCGCTACCACCACTACTACCGCTACCACCACTACTACTCACCACCACTACTACCGCTACCACCACCACTACTACTACACCACCACTACTACCGCTACCACCACCACTACTACCACTACCACCACTACTACCGCTACTACCACTGCTACTACCACTACTACTGCCACTACCACCACTACTACCAATACTACTACCACCGCTACTACTACCGCTACCACCACTACTACCACCGCTACTACTGCCCACCGCTACTGCCACCGCTACTACCACCACTACTGCCACAGCTACTACCACTATTACTGCCACCGCTACTACCACTACTACCAACGCTACCTCCACTACTGCCACCACTACTACCACACCGCTGCTATTACTACTACCACCGCTACCACCACCACTACTACCGCTACCACCACCACTACTACCGCTACCACCACCACTACTACCGCTACCACCACCACTACTACAACTACTACCACCGTACTATCACCACAACTACTACCGCTACCACCACATCACTACTACTATCTACACTTTCATCACTGCCACCACTACCACCAGCATTACCACCGACATTACCACTAACCACTACCACCGCCATTACCACCACTACTACCATCACTGCTGCCACTACCACCACTACTACCACTACAACTACCACTCACCGCATTACCACCACAACTACTACCGCTACCACAGCTACCACTACTACCGCTACTACCACCACTACTACCACTGCTGCCACTACCACCACTACTACCACTACAACTACCACCACCGCTACTACCACCACAACTACTACCGCTACCACAGCTACCACTTCTACCGCTACTACCACCACTACTGCCACTACTACTACCACTGCTGCCACTACCACCACTACTACCACTACAACTACTACCACCGCTACTACCACCACAACTACTACAGCTACCACTACTACCGCTACTACCACCGCTACTACCACTACTAATAC
>NW_026278159.1:0-5306 GCF_023373465.1 Oncorhynchus keta | reverse complement strand
CCCTCCTGTTCTCACCTCCCCACCTCTTCAACTGTCCCTCCCTCCCTCCCTCATCACCCCTCCCTCTTCTCACCTCCCCACCTCTTCAGCTGTCCCTCCCTCCTCTTCTCACCTCCCCACCTCTTCAACTGTCCCTCCCCTCCCTCCCTGATCTCATCTCCCCATCCTCAGCTGTCCCTCCCTCCCTGTTCTCATCTCCCCACCTCCCTCCAACTGTCCCTCCCTCCCTGTTCTCACCTCCCCACCTCTTCAACTGTCCCTCCTCCTCCTCATCACCCCTCCCTCTTCTCACCTCCCACCTCTTCAACTGTCCCTCCCTCCTCTTCTCACCTCCCCACCTCTTCAACTGTCCCTCCTCCTGTTCTCATCTCCCCACCTCTTCAGCCCCACCTCTTCAAACTGTCCCTCCCTCCTGTTCTCATCTCCCACCTCTTCAACTGTCCCTCCCTCCTGTTCTCATCTCCCCACCTCTTCAACTGTCCATCCCTCCCTGTTCTCATCTCCCCACCCTCCAGCTGTCCCTCCTCCCTGTTCTCATCTCCCCACACCTCTTCAGCTGTCCCCACCTCTTCCAACTGTCCCTCCTCCTGTTCTCATCTCTCCCCACCTCTTCAGCTGTCCCTCCCTCCCTGTTCTCATCTCACCCCACCTCCAGCTGTCCTCCCTCCTGTTCTCATCTCCCCACCTCCAACTGTCCCTCCCTCCCTGTTCTCATCTCCCCCACCTCTTCAACTGTCCCTCCCTCCTGTTCTCATCTCCCCACCTCTTCAGCTGTCCCTCCTCCTGTTCTCGTCTCCCCACCTCCTCCAGCTGTCCCTCCCTCCCTGTTCTCATCTCCCACCTCAACTGTCCCTCCCTCCTGTTCTCATCCCACCTCTTCAACTGTCCACTCCCTCCCTGTTCTCATCTCCCCCACCTCTTCAACTGTCCCTCCTCCCCTGTTCTCATCTCCCCACCTCTCCAACTGTCCCTCCCTCCCTGTTCTCATCTCCCCACCTCTTCAACTGTCTCTGCCTCTATCACCCCTCCTTCTTCTCACCTCCCCACCTCTTCAACTGTCCCTCCCTCCCTGTTCTCATCTCCCACCTCTCCAACCGTCCCTTATTACATTTACATTTTACATTTAAGTCATTTAGCAGACGCTCTTATCCAGAAGCGACTTACAAATGGTGCATTCACCTTATGACATCCAGTGGAACAGTCACTTTACAATAGTGCATCTAAATCTTAAAGGGGGTGAGAAGGATTACTTATCCTATCCTAGGTATTCCTTAAGAGGTGGGGTTTCAGGTGTCTCGGAAGGTGGTGATTGACTCCGCTGTCTGGCGTCGTGAGGGAGTTTGTTCCACCATTGGGGGGCCAGAGCAGCGGACAGTTTTGACTGGGCTGAGCCCGGGAACTGTACTTCCTCAGTGGTAGGGAGCGAGCAGGCCAGAGGTGGATGAGCGCAGTGCCCTTGTTTGGAGTGTAGGGCCTGATCAGAGCCTGGAGGTACTGAGGTGCCGTTCCCCTCCACAGCTCCGTAGGCAAGCACCATGGTCTTGTAGCGGATGCGTGCTTCAACTGGAAGCCAGTGAGAGCGGAGGAGGGGGTGACGTGAGAGAACTTGGGAAGGTTGAACACCAGACGGGCTGCGGCGTTCTGGATGAGTTGTAGGGTTTAATGGCACAGGCAGGGCCCAGCCAACAGCGAGTTGCAGTAATCAGACGGGAGATGACAAGTGCCTGGATTAGGACCTGCGCCGCTTCCTGTGTGAGGCAGGGTCGTACTCTGCGGATGTTGTAGAGCATGAACCTACAGGAACGGGACACCGCCTTGATGTTAGTTGAGAACGACAGGGTGTTGTCCAGGATCACGCCAAGGTTCTTAGCGCTCTGGAGGAGGACACAATGGAGTTGTCAGCCGTGATGGCGAGATCATGGAGCGGGCAGTCCTTCCCGGGAGGAAGAGCAGCTCCGTCTTGCCGAGTTCAGCTTGAGGTGGTGATCCGTCATCCACACTGATATGTCTGCCAGACATGCAGAGATGCGATTCGCCACCTGGTCATCAGAAGGGAAAGGAGAAGATTAATTGTGTGTGCGTCTGCATAGCAATGATAGGAGAGACCATGTGAGGTTATGACAGAGCCAAGTGACTTGGTGTATAGCGAGAATAGGAGAGGGCCTAGAACAGAGCCCTGGGGACACCAGTGGTGAGGGCGCGTGGTGAGGAGACAGATTCTCGCCACGCCACCTGGTAGGAGCGACCTGTCAGGTAGGACGCAATCAAGCGTGGGCCGCGCCGGAGATGCCCAACTCGGAGAGGGTGGAGAGGAGGATCTGATGGTTCACAGTATCGAAGGCAGCCGATAGGTCTAGAAGGATGAGAGCAGAGGAGAGAGAGTTAGCTTTAGCAGTGCGGGCGCCTCCGTGATACAGAGAAGAGCAGTCTCAGTTGAATGACTAGTCTTGAAACCTGACTGATTTGGATCAAGAAGGTCATTCTGAGAGATAGCGGGAGAGCTGGCCAAGGACGGCACGTTCAAGAGTTTTGGAGAGAAAAGAAAGAAGGGATACTGGTCTGTAGTTGTTGACATCGGAGGGATCGAGTGTAGGTTTTTCAGAAGGGTGCAACTCTCGCTCTCTTGAAGACGGAAGGGCGTAGCCAGCGGTCAGGGATGAGTTGATGAGCGAGGTGAGGTAAGGGAGAAGGTCTCGGAAATGGTCTGGAGAAGAGAGGAGGGGATAGGGTCAAGCGGGCAGGTTGTTGGGCGGCCGGCCGTCACAAGACGCGAGATTTCATCTGGAGAGAGAGGAGAAAGAGGTCAGAGCACAGGGTAGGGCAGTGTGAGCAGAACCAGCGGTGTCGTTTGACTTAGCAAACGAGGATCGGATGTCGTCGACCTTCTTTTCAAAATGGTTGTGAAGTCATCTGCAGAGAGGGAGGAGGGGAGGATTCAGGAGGGAGGAGAAGGTGGCAAAGAGCTTCCTAGGGTTAGAGGCAGATGCTTGGAATTTAGAGTGGTAGAAAGTGGCTTTAGCAGCAGAGACAGAGGAGGAAAATGTAGAGAGGAGGGAGTGAAAGGATGCCAGGTCCGCAGGGAGGCGAGTTTTCCTCCATTTCCGCTCGGCTGCCCGGAGCCCTGTTCTGTGAGCTCGCAATGAGTCGTCGAGCCACGGAGCGGGAGGGAGGACCGAGCCGGCCTGGAGGATAGGGGACATAGAGAGTCAAAGGATGCAGAAAGGGAGGAGGGAGGGTTGAGGAGGCAGAATCAGGAGATAGGTTGGAGAAGGTTTGAGCAGAGGAAGAGATGATAGGATGGAAGAGGAGAGAGTAGCGGGGAGAGAGAGCGAAGGTTGGGACGGCGCGATACCATCCAGTAGGGGCAGTGTGGGAAGTGTTGGATGAGAGCGAGAGGGAAAAGGATACAAGGTAGTGGTCGGAGACTTGGAGGAGTTGCAATGAGGTTAGTGGAAGAACAGCATCTAGTAAAGATGAGGTCGAGCGTATTGCCTGCCTTGTGAGTAGGGGGAAGGTGAGAGGTGAGGTCAAAGAGGAGAGGAGTGGAAAGAAGGAGGCAGAGAGGAATGAGTCAAAGGTAGACGTGGGGAGGTTAAAGTCGCCCAGAACTGTGAGAGGTGAGCCGTCCTCAGGAAAGGAGCTTATCAAGGCATCAAGCTCATTGATGAACTCTCCGAGGGGACCTGGAGGGCGATAAATGATAAGGATGTTAAGCTTGAAAGGGCTGGTAACTGTGACAGCATGAAATTCAAAGGAGGCGATAGACAGATGGGTAAGGGGAGAAAGAGAAAATGACCACTTGGGAGAGATGAGGATCCCGGTGCCACCACCCCGCTGACCAGAAGCTCTCGGGGTGTGCGAGAACACGTGGGCGGACGAAGAGAGAGCAGTAGGAGTAGCAGTGTTATCTGTGGTGATCCATGTTTCCGTCAGTGCCAAGAAGTCGAGGACTGGAGGGAGGCATAGGCTGAGATGAACTCTGCCTTGTTGGCCGCAGATCGGCAGTTCCAGAGGCTACCGGAGACCTGGAACTCCACGTGGGTCGTGCGCGCTGGGACCACCAGATTAGGGTGGCCGCGGCCACGCGGTGTGGAAGCGTTTGTATGGTCTGTGCAGAGAGGAGAGAACAGGGATAGACAGACACATAGTTGACAGGCTACAGAAGAGGCTACGCTAATGCAAGGAGATTGGAATGACAAGTGGACTACACGTCTCGAATGTTCAGAAAGTTAAGCTTACGTAGCAAGAATCTTATTGACTAAAATGATTAAAATGATACAGTACTGCTGAAGTAGGCTAGCTGGCAGTGGCTGCGTTGTTGACTTTGTAGGCTAGCTGGCAGTGGCTGCGTTGTTGACACTACACTAATCAAGTCGTTCCGTTGAGTGTAATAGTTTCTACAGTGCTGCTATTCGGGGCTAGCTGGCTAGCTAGCAGTGTTGATTACGTTACGTTGCGTTAAAAGAACGACAATAGCTGGCTAGCTAACCTAGAAAATCGCTCTAGACTACACAATTATCTTTGATACACAGACGGCTATGTAGCTAGCTATGTAGCTAGCTACGATCAAACAAATCAAACCGTTGTGCTGTAATGAAATGAAATGAAAATGTGATACTACCTGTGGAGCGAGCGGAATGCGACCGGGTTGTTGAGTGCGGAAGTTCTATTCAGTAGGCGTTGGCTAGCTGTTGGCTAGCTAGCAGTGTCTCCTACGTTAAGGACGACAAATAGCTGGCTAGCTAACCTCGGTAAATTAAGATAATCACTCTAAGACTACACGCTCTAAACTACACAATTATCTTGGATACGAAGACAGCAAAGACAACTATGTAGCTAGCTAACACTACACTAATCAAGTCGTTCAGTTGAGTGTAATAGTTTCTACAGTGCTGCTATTCGGTAGGCGGTGGACGTTTGCTAGCTGGCTAGCTGCTGGGCAGATAGCAGTGTGGACTACGTTAGGACGACGAAATACGAAGTTGCAATAGAAGTGCTGACTGTTTCACTTTGTTGTCCTCTTTCTTTTCCTTTTTCTTCTGTCCTTCTTTTGTCCTTATTTTGTCTTCCTTTCTTCTGTTAACTAGATATTTTTGTTGTTATTCTTTGTAAGCTAGCTAGCTTCTTCCAGGAGAGTCCCTAGCAACTGCTTGGCAACAAGTAAACAATTCTGCTAGCAATTCAGCTAGCTAAAATAACTGTACAATTTTATGAAAAATAGTTAATTTTTCAAAAGCCTGTCTTTTTGGTTTTGTTCCTTGTTTTGTCTTCTATTGAGTCTTGCAGTTTTCTCTTGATTTTTTTCG
>NW_026278158.1:0-2593 GCF_023373465.1 Oncorhynchus keta | reverse complement strand
TGTTATTAACATATATGTCATACCAATTTAGAATGTTTGTATGCCATATATGAGCGTTTCTGTATCTCACTGGTAGAAACAGGCAATCTACATCGCCTGGTTGTGGGCAACTACAATATCCAGAATTCATAGGCGACTTCCAGACGTCAGGACCGTCCCCATGGAGGCGTTGAGAAATCGAAATGTCTGTTGCCAGAGGATTTCAAACGTAACAAAATTCTCAACTGATGAGGCTGCTATCATCAAACGTTGACAAGTGATGCTATTCTATCAATTTTCAATTTCACTTCAAAGAGGATGCTATCCGATCAGCCAACATCAGCGCAGCAGAAAGAGGGTGAGGAAACGAAGCACAATACCAGTGCAGCAGGTAGCCTGGCGAGTAGAGCGTTGGGCCTGTAACTGAAAGTATACTGGGCTGAATCCCGAGCTGACCAGTTAAAACCTGTCTTTCTTCTGGGGAAGGCTGTTAACCCACTGTTCCTGACATGGATATTGATTAAGGCCAACCCTGCACCGGTCTGATTCAGAGGTGTTGGGTTCAATACGGCAGGCACATTTCAGGTGAATGCATTCAGTTGTACAGCTGATTAGGTATCCTCTTCTAGCTAGTCAGTTCCTTGGCATGGGGCAAAGGGGCTAATGTACTCTTCTGCCTATTCACCCATTGGTGGCAGTGCTTGTCCGCACAACTGTAGGTGCTCATAAACAAAAAAAATATACAACTCTACTGTCTGAGTCCAGCCCCCTCAAACCTTTCACGTCTTTACTAACAGCCCGACGCAAATGATTGACTCTGAGGTAACAATGATTGACTCTGAGTGTAACAAAACACATACCAGTCCACTGTATCAAATCAAATTTTATTTGTCACATACACATGGTTAGCAGATGTTAATGCTAGTGTAGCGAAATGCTTTGTGCTTCTAGTTCCTGGACAATGCAGTAATAACTAACAAGTAATCTTAGTAACAATTCCAAAACTACTGTCTTATACACAAGTGTAAGGGGATAAAGAATATGTACATAAAGATATATGAATGAGTGATGGTACAGAGCGGCATAGGCAAGATACAGGAGATGGTATCGAGTACAGAATATACATATGAGATGAGTATGTAAACAAAGTGGCATAGTTAAAGTGGCTAGTGATACATGTATTATATAAAGATGCAGTAGATGATATAGAGTACAGTATATACGTATACATATGAGATGAATAATGTAGGGTATGTAAACATTATATTAGGTAGCATTGTTTAAAGTGGCTAGTGATATGTTTTACATCATTTCCATCAATTCCCATTATTGAAGTGGCTGGAGTTGAGTCAGTGGGGCAGCAGCCACTCAATGTTAGTGGTGGCTGTTTAACAGTCTGATGGCCTTGAGATAGAAGCTGTTTTTCAGTCTCTCGGTCCCAGCTTTGATGCACCTGTACTGGACCTCGCCTTCTGGATGATAGCGGGGTGAACAGGCAGTGGCTCGGGGTTGCTGTCCTTGACATCTTTATGGCCTTCCCTGTAACATCGGGTGGTGTGTGTCCTTGAGGGCAGGTAGTTTGCCCCGGTGATGCGTTGTGCAGACCTCACTACCCTGGAGAGCCTTATGGTTGTGGGCGGATCAGTCGACCAGGCGGTGATACAGCCCGCCAGGATGCTCTCGATTGTGCATCTGTAGAAGTTTGTGAGTGCTTTTGGTGACAAGACAAATTTCTTCAGCCTCCTGAGGTTGAAGAGGGCCTGCTGCGCCTTCTTCACGATGCTGTCTGTGTGGGTGGGACCAATTCAGTTTGTCTGTGATGTGTATGCCGAGGAACTTAAAACTTGCTACCCTCTCCACTACTGTTCCATTGATGTGATAGGGGTGTTCTCTGCTGTTTCCTGAAGTCCACAATCATCTCCTATTTTGTTGACGTTGGAGGTGAGGTTATTTTTCTGACACCACACTGAGGGCCCTCACCTCCTCCCTCCAGGCCGTCTCTGCCGTTGTTGGTAATCAAGCCTACCACTGTTGTGTCGTCCGCAAAACTTGATGATTGAGTTGGAGGCGTGCGTGGCCACGCAGTCGGGTGAACAGGGAGTACAGGGAGAGGGCTCAGAACGCACCCTCAGTGGGGCCCCAGTGTTGAGGATCAGCGGGGTGGGAGATGTTGTTGATACCCTCACCACCTGGGGGCGGCCCGGGAAGTCCAGTACCCAGTTGCACAGGGCGGGGTCGAGACCCAGGGTCTCGAGCTTGCTGACGAGCTTGAGGGTACTATGGTGTTAAATGCCGAGCTGTAGTCGATGAACAGCATTCTCACATAGGTATTCCTCTTGTCCAGATGGATTAGGCAGTGTGCAGTGTGGTTGAGATTGCATCGTCTGTGGACCTATTTGGGCGGTAAGCAAATTGGAGGGGTCTAGGGTGTCAGGTAGGGTGGAGGTGATATGGTCCTTGACTAGTCTCTCAAAGCACTTCATGATGACGGAAGTGAGTGCTGCAGGCCGGTAGTCGCTTAGCCTGTTACCTTTAGCTTTCTTGGGAACAGGAACAATGGTGGCCCTCTGAAGCATGTGGGAACAGCAGACTGGGATAGGGATGCGCCTCTGCG
>NW_026278157.1:0-4591 GCF_023373465.1 Oncorhynchus keta | reverse complement strand
CGAGGCGTTTTAACTCGAGGATGACCTGTGAACACGGTCAACCCACCACCCACCTTCCTAGTTGCTCTTTTATCTGACCCAAGCAATAAGCATCGCAGACAAGAAGGAAATTACATTTACATTTACATTTAAGTCATTTAGCAGACGCTCTATCCAGAGCGACTTACAAATTTGTGCATTCACCTTATGACATCCAGTGGAACAGCCACTTACAATAGTGCATCTAAATCTTTATGTGGTGAGAAGGATTACTTTATCCTATCCTAGGTATTCCTTAAAGAGGTGGGGTTTCAGGTGTCTCCGGAAGGTGGTGATTGACCCGCTGTCCTGGCGTCGTGAGGGAGTTTGTTCCACCATTGGGGGCCAGAGCAGCGAACAGTTTTGACTGGGCTGAGCGGGAACTGTACTTCCTCAGTGGTAGGGAGGCGAGCAGGCCAGAGGTGGATGAACGTAGTGCCCTGTTTGGGTGTAGGGCCTGATCAGAGCCTGGAGGTACTGAGGTGCCGCTCCCCCACAGCCCGTAGGCAAGCACCATGGTCTTGTAGCGGATGCGAGCTTCAACTGGAAGCCAGTGGAGAGAGCGGAGGAGCCAGACGGAGAGAACTTGGGAAGATTGAACACCAGATCGGGCTGCGGCGTTCAGGAACGGGCCACCGCCTTGATGTTAGTTGAGAACGACAGGGTGTTGTCCAGGATCACGCTGGTTCTAGCGCTCTGGGAGGAGGACACAATGGAGTTGTCAACCGTGATGGCGAGACTCATGGAACGGGCAGTCCTTCCCGGGAGGAAGAGCAGCCCGTCTTGCCGAGGTTCAGCTTGAGGTGGTGATCCGTCATCCACACTGGGATAAAGTCTGCCCTCGATGCAGAGATGCCATTCCGCCACCTGGTCAGAAGGGGGAAAGGAGAAGATTAATTGTGTCGTCTGCATAGCAACAGGATAGGAGAGGCCATGTGAGGTTATGACAGAGCCAAGTGACTTGGTGTATAGCGAGAATAGGAGAGGGCCTAGAACAGAGCCCTGGGGGACACCAGTGGTGAGAGCGTCATGGTGAGGAGAGTGATTCTCGCCACGCCACCTGGTAGGAGCGACCTGTCAGGTAGGACGCAATCTAAGCTGGGGCCGGGCGCCGGAGATGCCCAAACCGGAGAGGGTGGAGCGGGAGGATCTGATGGTGGTCACAGATCAAGGCAGCCGGATAGGTCTAGGAAGGATGAGAGCAGAGGAGAGAGAGTTAGCTTTAGCAGTGCCGAGCGCTCCGTGATACAGAAGAGCAGTCTCAGTTGGACGACTAGTCTTGAAACCTGACTGATTTGGATCAAGAAGGTCATTCTGAGAGAGATAGCAGGGAGAGCTGGCCAAGGATGGCACGTTCAAGAGTTTTGGAGAGAAAAGAAAGAAGGGATACTGGTCTAGAAGTTGTTGACATCGGGAGGGATCGAGTGTAGGTTTTTTCAGAAGGGGGTGTAACTCGCTCTTGAAGACGGAAGGGACGTAGCCAGCGGTCAGGGATGAGTTGATGAGCGAGGTGAGGTAAGGGAGAAGGTCTCCGAAATGGTCTGAGAAGAGAGGAGGGGATAGGTCTGCGGGCAGGTTGTTGGGTATGGCCGGCCGTCATAAGACGCGTAGATTTCATCTGGAGAGAGGGGAGAAAGAGGTCAGAGCACAGGGTAGGGCAGTGTGAGCAGAACTACGGTGTCGTTTTGACTTAGCAAACGAGGATCGGATGTCGTCGACCTTCTTTTCAAAATGGTTGACGAAGTCATCTGCAGAGAGGAGGAGGGGGGAGGGGGAGGAGGATTCAGGAGGAAGGAGAAGGTGGCAAAGAGCTTCCTAGGGTTAGAGGCAGATGCTTGGAATTTAGAGGGTAGAAAGTGGCTTTAGCAGCAGAGACAGAGGAGGAAAAATGTAGAGAGGAGGGAGAAAGGATGCCAGGTCCGCAGGGAGGCGAGTTTTCCTCCATTTTCCGCCGGCTGCCCGGAGCTCCTGCTCTGTGAGCTCGCAATGAGTCGCCGAGCCACGGAGCGGGAGGGGAGGACCGAGCCGGGCCTGGAGGATAGGGGGACATAGAGAGTCAAAGGATGCAGAAAGGGAGGAGAGGAGGGTTGAGGAGGCAGAATCAGGAGATAGGTTGAGAAGGTTTGAGCAGAGGGAAGAGATGATAGGATGGAAGAGGAGAGAGAAGCGGGGGAGAGAGAGCGAAGGCTGGGACCTGCGATACCATCCGAGGGGCAGTGTGGGAAGTGTTGGATGAGAGCGAGAGGAAAAGGATAGCAAGGTAGTGGTCGGAGACTTGGAGGGGAGTTGCAATGAGGTTAGTGGAAGAACAGCATCTAGTAAAGATGAGGTCGAGCGTATTGCCTGCCTTGTGAGTAGGGGGAAGGTGAGAGGGTGAGGTCAAAAGAGGAGAGGAGTGGAAAGAAGGAGGCAGAGAGGAATGAGTCAAAGGTAGACGTGGGAGGCTAAAGTCGCCCAGAACTGTGAGAGGTGAGCCACCCCAGGAAAGGAGCTGATCAAGGCATCAAGCTCATTGATGAACCCTCCGAGGGACCTGGAGGGCGATAAATGATAAGGATGTTAAGCTTGAAAGGGCTGGTAACTGTGACAGCATGAAATTCAAAGGAGGCGATAGACAGATGGGTAAGGGGAGAAAGAGAGAATGACCACTTGGGAGAGATGAGGATCCCGGTGCCACCACCCCGCTGACCAGAAGCTCTCAAAAGTGCGAGAACACGTGGGCTGGACGAAGAGAGAGCAGTAGGAGTAGCAGTGTTATCTGTGGTGATCCATGTTTCCGTCAGTGCCAAGAAGTCGAGGACTGAGGGAGGCATAGGCTGGAGATGAACTCTGCCTTGTTGGCCGCAGATCGGCAGTTCCAGAGGCTACCGGAGACCTGAACCCACGTGGGTCGGCGCGCTGGGACCACCAGATTAGGTGGTGACCGCGCCACGCGGTGTGGAGCGCTTGTATGGTCTGTGCAGAGAGGAGAGAACAGGGATAGACAGACACATAGTTGACAGGCTACAGAAGAGGCTACGCTAATGCAAGGAGATTGAATGACAAGTGGACTACACGTCTCAAATGTTCAGAAAGTTGTTTAGGTAGCAAGAATCTTATTGACTAAAATGATTAAAATGATACAGTACTGCTGAAGTAGGCCAGCTGGCAGTGGCTGCGTTGTTGACTTTGTAGGCTAGCTGGCAGTGGTTGCGTTTGTTGACACTCACACTAATCAAGTCGTTCTGAGTGTAATAGTTTCTACAGTGCTGCTATTCGGGGGCTGGCTAGCTAGCAGTGTTGATTACATTACGCCATGCTAAAAGAACCATTAAATAGCTGGCTAACCCAGAAAATCGCTCTAGACTAACAATTATCTTTGATACACAGACGGCTATGTAGCTAGCTATGTAGCTAGCTACGATCAAACAAATCAAACCGTTGTGCTGTAATGAAATGAATGAAAATGATACTACCTGTGGAGCTTAAGCGAATGCGACCGGTTGTTGAGTGCGGAAGTTCTATTCATAGTAGACGTTATTAGCTGTTGGCTAGCTAGCAGTGTCTCCTACGTTAAGACCGATAAATAGCTGGCGAGCTAACCTCAAATTAAGATAATCACTCTAAGACTACACGCTCAAAACTACACATTTACATTTACATTTAAGTCATTTAGCAGACGCTCTATCCAGAGCGACTTACAAATTGGTGCATTCACCTTATGACATCCAGTGGAACAGCCACTTTACAATAGTGCATCTAAATCTTTTAAGGGGGGAGGTGAGAAGGATTACTTTTATCCCCATCCTAGCATTCCTTAAAGAGGTGGGGTTTCAGGTGTCTCCGGAAGGTGGTGGATTGACCCGCTGTCCTGGCGTCAGAGGGAGTGTGTCTCCACCATTGGGAGCCAGAGCAGCGAACAGTTTGACTGGGCTGAGCGGGAACTGTACTTCCTCAGTGGTGAGGAGGCGAGTGTCAGAGGTGGATGAACGTAGTGCCCTTGTTTGGGTGTACAATAATTATCTCGACACAAGACAGCAAAGACAACTATGTAGCTAGCCAACACTACACTTAATCAGTCGTTCAGTTGAGTGTAATAGTTTCTACAGTGCTGCTATTCGGCAGACGGTGGACTTGTTGGGGCTGGCTAGCTGGGCAGATAGCAGTGTAGATCACGTTAGGACTACGAACACGAGGTTGCAATAGAAGTGCTGACTGTTTCACTTTTGTTGTCCTCTTCTTTCCTTTCTTCTGTCCTTTCTTTTGTCCTTATTTTGTCTTCCTCCCTTCTTCTGTTAACTAGATATTTTGTTGTTATTTTGTAAGCTAGCTAGCTTCTTCCAGGAGAGTCCCTAGCAACTGCTTAGCAACAAGTAACAATTTGCTAGCAATTCAGCTAGCTAAGATAACTGTACACTCTTATGAAAATAGTTACTTTTTCAAAAGCCTGTCTTTTTGGTTTGTTCCTTGTTTTGTCTTCTATTGAGTCTTGCAGTTTTTCTTTGATTTTTTTCGATGTACCTTCACTCTAAAAACATTTAAATCTCAATATATACAGGAGCTCATTTTTCAGCAGCTGCTCAATTTAGGAACT
>NW_026278156.1:0-5277 GCF_023373465.1 Oncorhynchus keta | reverse complement strand
TTCCGGTCACAACTTGCAGGCTTGTTTTCGAATTTGCTGTGCGTTTTGTTGCCAACCTATTTTGCTACCTGACAACTTTACGGGTTTCACTTTTTAATTACCGTTCATATATTTATTTTTTCCTCAACTTTTTCACTCCGGACGCTTTATCTGGACACGATTCGTCAGGACCTCCAACAGCCGAAGCTAAGTAGTAACATTAACATGATGCCTTCTAATTGCAGCCGCTGTGTTCGCCTTACGGCGAGATAGCTGTACTGCAAGCCCAGCTTCAGACGCAATCGTTAGGCAAGGGTAATTTCAGTGTAGGAAAGGATGAAACAGCGTCTGTGCCACCAGTAAGTGCAGATAGTAGTATAAATCCCCTGGCACAGTCCCCGCAGCCGGACAACTTTCTCACGGTTTCTGGAAGGAAATGCTGTAGGAACGCTCAACCGGTGTCGCTCATTCAGCAGACAGAAACTTTCAACCGGTTTTCCCCATTAAGCAGCGGGTCGGTGTCAGAGGCCGAGTCTTCTCTGGTCTCTACTCCTCCCGTTACGGGGTCTGAGACGCCGAAGCTTCCCACCATTAGCTCTGACAAATTGAAAACTCTAGTCATTGGCGACTCCATTACCCGCAGTATTAGACTTAAAGCGAATCATCCAGCGATCATACACTGTTTACCCGGGGCAGGGCTACCGACGTTAAGGCTAATCTGAAGATGGTGCTGGCTAAAGCTAAAACTGGCGAGTGTAGAGAGTATAGAGATATTGTTATCCACGTCGGCACCAACGATGTTAGGATGAAACAGTCAGAGATCACCAAGCGCAACATAGCTTCTGCGTGCATATCAGCTAGAAAGATGTGTCGGCATCGAGTAATTGTCTCTGGCCCCCTCCCAGTTAGGGGGAGTGATGAGCTCTACAGCAGAGTCTCACAACTCAATCGCTGGTTGAAAACTGTTTTCTGCCCCTCCCAAAAAGATAGAATTTGTAGATAATTGGCCCTCTTTCTGGGACTCACCCACAAACAGGACCAAGCCTGACCTGCTGAGGAGTGACGGACTCCATCCTAGCTGGAGGGGTGCTCTCATCTTATCTGCCAACATAGACAGGGCTCTAACTCCTCTAGCTCCACAATGAAATAGGGTGCAGGCCAGGCAGCAGGCTATTAGCCAGCCTGCCAGCATAGTGGAGTCTGCCACTAGCATAGTCAGTGTAGTCAGCTCAGCTATCACCATTGAGACCGTGTCTGTGCCTCGACCTAGGTTGGGCAAAACTAAACATGGCGGTGTTCGCCTTAGCAATCTCACTAGGATAAAGACCACCTCCATTCCTGTCATTACTGAAAGAGATCATGATACCTCACATCTCAAAATAGGGCTACTTAATGTTAGATCCCTTACTTCAAAGGCAATTATAGTCAATGAACTAATCACTGATCATAATCTTGATGTGATTGGCCTGACTGAAACATGGCTTAAGCCTGATGAATTTACTGTGTTAAATGAGGCCTCGCCTCCTGGCTACACTAGTGACCATATCCCCCGTGCATCCCGCAAAGGCGGAGGTGTTGCTAACATTTACGATAGCAAATTTCAATTTACAAAAAGAAAATGGCGTTTTCGTCTTTTGAGCTTCTAGTCATGAAATCTATGCAGCCTACTCAATCACTTTTTATAGCTACTGTTTACAGGCCTCCTGGGCCATATACAGCGTTTCTCACTGAGTTCCTGAATTCCTATCAGACCTTGTAGTCATTGCAGATAATATTCTAATCTTTGGTGACTTTAATATTCACATGGAAAAAGTCCACAGACCCACTCCAAAAGGCTTTTGGAGCCATCATCGACTCAGTGGGTTTTGTCCAACATGTCTCTGGACCCACTCACTGTCACAGTCATACGCTGGACCTAGTTTTGTCCCATGGAATAAATGTTGTGGATCTTAATGTTTTTCCTCATAATCCTGGACTATCGGACCACCATTTTATTACGTTTGCAATTGCAACAAATAATCTGCTCAGACCCCAACCAAGGAACATCAAAAGTCGTGCTATAAATTCACAGACAACACAAAGATTCCTTGATGCCCTTCCAGACTCCCTCTGCCTACCCAAGGACGCCAGAGGACAAAATCCGTTAACCACCTAACTGAGGATCTCAATTTAACCTTGCGCAATACCCTAGATGCAGTTGCACCCCTAAAAACTAAAAAAATGTCTCATAAGAAACTAGCTCCCTGGTACACAGAAAATACCCGAGCTCTGAAGCAAGCTTCAGAAAATTGGAACGGAAATGGCGCCACACTAAAACTGGAAGTCTTCCGACTAGTTGGAAGGACGGTACCGTGCAGCACCGAAGAGCCTTACTGCTGCTCGATCGTCCTATTTTCTAACTTAATTGAGGAAAATAAGAACAATCCGAAATTCCTTTTTTGATACTGTGGCAAAGCTAACTAAAAAGCAGCATTCCCCAAGAGGATGACTTTACTTTAGCAGTGATAAATTCATGAACTTCTTTGAGGAAAAGATTATGATTATTAGAAAGCAAATTACGGACTCCTCTTTAAACCTCACGTATTCCTCCAAACCTCAGTTGTCCTGAGTCTGCACAACTCTGCCAGGACCTAGGATCAAGAGAGAGCAGCTCAAGTGTTTAGTACTATATCTCTTGACACAATGATGAAAATAATCATGGCCTCTAAACCTTCAAGCTGTATACTGGACCTATTCCAACTAAACTACTGAAAGAGCTGCTTCCTGTGCTTGGCCTCCTATGTTGAACATAATAAACGGCTCTCTATCCACTGGATGTGTACCAAACTCACTAAAAGTGGCAGTAATAAAGCCTCTCTTGAAAAAGCCAAACCTTGACCCAGAAAATATAAAAAACTATCGGCCTATATCGAATCTTCCATTCCTCTCAAAGATTTTAGAAGGCTGTTGCGCAACAACTCACTGCCTTCCTGAAGACAAACAATGTATACGAAATGCTTCAGTCTGGTTTTAGACCCCATCATAGCACTGAGACGGCACTTGTGAAGGTGGTAAATGACATTTTAATGGCATCGGACCGAGGCTCTGCATCTGTCCTCGTGCTCCTAGACCTTAGTGCTGCTTTTGATACCATCGATCACCACATTCTTTTGGAGAGATTGGAAACCCAAATTGGTCTACACGGACAAGTTCTGGCCTGGTTTAGATCTTATCTGTCGGAAAGATATCAGTTTGTCTCTGTGAATGGTTTGTCCTCTGACAAATCAACTGTACATTCGGTGTTCCTCAAGGTTCTGTTTTAGGACCACTATTGTTTTCACTATATATTTTACCTCTTGGGGATGTTATTCGAAAACATAATGTAAACTTTCACTGCTATGCGGATGACACACAGCTGTACATTTCAATGAAACATGGTGAAGCCCCAAAATTGCCCTCGCTAGAAGCATGTGTTTCAGACATAAGGAAGTGGATGGCTGCAAACTTTCTACTATTAAACTCGGACAAAACAGAGATGCTTGTTCTAGGTCCCAAGAAACAAAGAGATCTTCTGTTGAATCTGACAATTAATCTTAATGGTTGTACAGTCGTCTCAAATAAAACTGTGAAGGACCTCGGCGTTACTCTGGACCCTGATCTCTCTTTTGAAGAACATATCAAGACCATTTCGAGGACAGCTTTTTTCCATCTACGTAACATTGCAAAAATCAGAAACTTTCTGTCCAAAAATGATGCAGAAAAATTAATCCATGCTTTTGTCACTTCTAGGTTAGACTACTGCAATGCTCTATTTTCCGGCTACCCGGATAAAGCACTAAATAAACTTCAGTTAGTGCTAAATACGGCTGCTAGAATCCTGACTAGAACCAAAAAATTTGATCATATTACTCCAGTGCTAGCCTCTCTACACTGGCTTCCTGTCAAAGCAAGGGCTGATTTCAAGGTTTTACTGCTAACCTACAAAGCATTACATGGGCTTGCTCCTACCTACCTCTCTGATTTGGTCCTGCCGTACATACCTACACGTACGCTACGGTCACAAGACGCAGGCCTCCTAATTGTCCCTAGAATTTCTAAGCAAACAGCTGGAGGCAGGGCTTTCTCCTATAGAGCTCCATTTTTATGGAACGGTCTGCCTACCCATGTCAGAGACGCAAACTCGGTCTCAACCTTTAAGTCTTTACTGAAGACTCATCTCTTCAGTGGGTCATATGATTGAGTGTAGTCTGGCCCAGGAGTGGGAAGGTGAACGGAAAGGCTCTGGAGCAACGAACCGCCCTTGCTGTCTCTGCCTGGCCGGTTCCCCTCTTTCCACTGGGATTCTCTGCCTCTAACCCTGTTACGGGGGCTGAGTCACTGGCTTGCTGGGGCTCTCTCGTGCCGTCCCTGGGGGGGTGCGTCACCTGGGTGGGTTGATTCACTGTTGTGGTCGGCCTGTCTGGGTTGCCCCCCTTGGGTTGTACCGTGGCGGAGATCTTTGTGGGCTATACTCGGCCTTGTCTCAGGATGGTAAGTTGGTGGTTGAAGATATCCCTCTAGTGGTGTGGGGGATGTGCTTTGGCAAAGTGGGTGGGGTTATATCCTTCCTGTTTGGCCCTGTCCGGGGTGTCCTCGGATGGGGCCACAGTGTCTCCTGACCCCTCCTGTCTCAGCCTCCAGTATTTATGCTGCAGTAGTTTATGTGTCGGGGGCTAGGGTCAGTTTGTTATATCTGGAGTACTTCTCCTGTCCTATTCGGTGTCCTGTGTGAATCTAAGTGTGCGTTCTCTAATTCTCTCCTTCTCTCTTTCTTTCTCTCTCTCGGAGGACCTGAGCCCTAGGACCATGTCCCAGGACTACCTGACATGAGGACTCCTTGCTGTCCCCAGTCCACCTGGCCATGCTCCTGCTCCAGTTTCAACTGACCTGAGCCCTAGGACCGTGCCCCAGGACTACCTGACATGAAGGCTCCTTGCTGTCCCCAGTCCACCTGACTGTGCTGCTGCTCCAGTTTCAACTGTTCTGCCTTATTATTATTCGACCATGCTGGTCATTTATGAACATTTGAACATCTTGGTCATGTTCTGTTATAATCTCTACCCGGCACAGCCAGAAGAGGACTGGCCACCCCACATAGCCCGGTTCCTCTCTAGGTTTCTTCCTAGGTTTTGGCCTTTCTAGGGAGTTTTCCTAGCCACCGTGCTTTTACACCTGCATTGTTTGCTGTTTGGGGTTTTAGGCTGGGTTTCTGTACAGCACTTTGAGATATCAGCTGATGTACGAAGGGCTATATAAATAAATTTGATTTGATTTGATTTG
>NW_026278155.1:0-4559 GCF_023373465.1 Oncorhynchus keta | reverse complement strand
GTATCTCCTATCGTCTAATTAACATCACTTTACATGGCCCAGTATCTCCTATTGTCTAATTAACATCACTTTACATGGCCCAGTATCTCCTATCGTCTAATTAACATCACTTTACATGGCCCAGTATCTCCTATCGTCTAATTAACATCACTTTACATGGCCCAGTATCTCCTATTGTCTAATTAACATCACTTTACATGGCCCAGTATCTCCTATCGTCTAATTAACATCACTTTACATGGCCCAGTATCTCCTATCGTCTAATTAACATCACTTTACATGGCCCAGTATCTCCTATTGTCCAATTAACATCACTTTACATGGCCCAGTATCTCCTATCGTCTAATTAACATCACTTTACATGGCCCAGTATCTCCTATCGTCTAATTAACATCACTTTACATGGCCCAGTATCTCCTATCGTCTAATTAACATCACTTTACATGGCCCAGTATCTCCTATTGTCTAATTAACATCACTTTACATGGCCCAGTATCTCCTATCGTCTAATTAACATCACTTTACATGGCCCAGTATCTCCTATAGTCTAATTAACTTCACTTTACATGGTCCAGTATCTCCTATTGTCTAATTAACATCACTTTACATGGCCCAGTATCTCCTAACGTCTAATTAACATCACTTTACATGGCCCAGTATCTCCTATTGTCTAATTAACATCACTTTACATGGTCCAGTATCTCCTAACGTCTAATTAACATCACTTTACATGGCCCAGTATCTCCTATCGTCTAATTAACATCACTTTACATGGCCCAGTATCTCCTATCGTCTAATTAACATCACTTTACATGGCCCAGTATCTCCTATCATCTAATTAACATCACTTTACATGGCCAGTATCTCCTATCGTCTAATTAACATCACTTTACATGCCCCAGTATCTCCTATCGTCTAATTAACATCACTTTACATGGCCCAGTATCTCCTATAGTCTAATTAACATCACTTTACATGGCCCAGTATCTCCTATCGTCTAATTAACATCACTTTACATGGCCCAGTATCTCCTATCGTCTAATTAACATCACTTTACATGGCCCAGTATCTCCTATCGTCTAATTAACATCACTTTACATGGCCCAGTATCTCCTATAGTCTAATTAACATCACTTTACATGGCCCAGTATCTCCTATCGTCTAATTAACATCACTTTACATGGCCCAGTATCTCCTATAGTCTAATTAACATCACTTTACATGGCCCAGTATCTCCTATCGTCTAATTAACATCACTTTACATGGCCCAGTATCTCCTATCGTCTAATTAACATCACTTTACATGGCCCAGTATCTCCTATCGTCTAATTAACATCACTTTACATGGCCCAGTATCTCCTATCGTCTAATTAACATCACTTTACATGGCCCAGTATCTCCTATCGTCTAATTAACATCACTTTACATGGCCCAGTATCTCCTATCGTCTAATTAACATCACTTTACATGGCCCAGTATCTCCTATCGTCTAATTAACATCACTTTACATGGCCCAGTATCTCCTATCGTCTAATTAACATCACTTTACATGGCCCAGTATCTCCTATCGTCTAATTAACATCACTTTACATGGCCCAGTATCTCCTATCGTCTAATTAACATCACTTTACATGGCCCAGTATCTCCTATTGTCTAATTAACATCACTTTACATGGCCCAGTATCTCCTATCGTCTAATTAACATCACTTTACATGGCCCAGTATCTCCTATCGTCTAATTAACATCACTTTACATGGCCCAGTATCTCCTATCGTCTAATTAACATCACTTTACATGGCCCAGTATCTCCTATTGTCTAATTAACATCACTTTACATGGCCGAGTATCTCCTAACGTCTAATTAACATCACTTTACATGGCCCAGTATCTCCTATTGTCTAATTAACTTCACTTTACATGGTCCAGTATCTCCTATTGTCTAATTAACATCACTTTACATGGCCCAGTATCTCCTAACGTCTAATTAACATCACTTTACATGGCCCAGTATCTCCTATTGTCTAATTAACATCACTTTACATGGTCCAGTATCTCCTAACGTCTAATTAACATCACTTTACATGGCCCAGTATCTCCTATCGTCTAATTAACATCACTTTACATGGCCCAGTATCTCCTATCGTCTAATTAACATCACTTTACATGGCCCAGTATCTCCTATCATCTAATTAACATCACTTTACATGGCCCAGTATCTCCTATCGTCTAATTAACATCACTTTACATGGCCCAGTATCTCCTATCGTCTAATTAACATCACTTTACATGCCCCAGTATCTCCTATCGTCTAATTAACATCACTTTACATGGCCCAGTATCTCCTATCGTCTAATTAACATCACTTTACATGGCCCAGTATCTCCTATCGTCTAATTAACATCACTTTACATGGCCCAGTATCTCCTATCGTCTAATTAACATCACTTTACATGGCCCAGTATCTCCTATTGTCTAATTAACATCACTTTACATGGCCCAGTATCTCCTATCGTCTAATTAACATCACTTTACATGGCCCAGTATCTCCTATCGTCTAATTAACATCACTTTACATGGCCCAGTATCTCCTATCGTCTAATTAACATCACTTTACATGGCCCAGTATCTCCTATCGTCTAATTAACATCACTTTACATGGCCCAGTATCTCCTATAGTCTAATTAACATCACTTTACATGGCCCAGTATCTCCTATCGTCTAATTAACATCACTTTACATGGCCCAGTATCTCCTATTGTCTAATTAACATCACTTTACATGGCCCAGTATCTCCTATCGTCTAATTAACATCACTTTACATGGCCCAGTATCTCCTATCGTCTAATTAACATCACTTTACATGGCCCAGTATCTCCTATCGTCTAATTAACATCACTTTACATGGCCCAGTATCTCCTATCGTCTAATTAACATCACTTTACATGGCCCAGTATCTCCTATCGTCTAATTAACATCACTTTACATGGCCCAGTATCTCCTATCGTCTAATTAACATCACTTTACATGGCCCAGTATCTCCTATAGTCTAATTAACATCACTTTACATGGCCCAGTATCTCCTATCGTCTAATTAACATCACTTTACATGCCCCAGTATCTCCTATCGTCTAATTAACATCACTTTACATGGCCCAGTATCTCCTATAGTCTAATTAACATCACTTTACATGGCCCAGTATCTCCTATCGTCTAATTAACATCACTTTACATGGCCCAGTATCTCCTATCGTCTAATTAACATCACTTTACATGGCCCAGTATCTCCTATCGTCTAATTAACATCACTTTACATGGCCCAGTATCTCCTATAGTCTAATTAACATCACTTTACATGGCCCAGTATCTCCTATCGTCTAATTAACATCACTTTACATGGCCCAGTATCTCCTATCGTCTAATTAACATCACTTTACATGCCCCAGTATCTCCTATCGTCTAATTAACATCACTTTACATGGCCCAGTATCTCCTATCATCTAATTAACATCACTTTACATGGCCCAGTATCTCCTATCGTCTAATTAACATCACTTTACATGCCCCAGTATCTCCTATCGTCTAATTAACATCACTTTACATGGCCCAGTATCTCCTATAGTCTAATTAACATCACTTTACATGGCCCAGTATCTCCTATCGTCTAATTAACATCACTTTACATGGCCCAGTATCTCCTATCGTCTAATTAACATCACTTTACATGGCCCAGTATCTCCTATCGTCTAATTAACATCACTTTACATGGCCCAGTATCTCCTATCGTCTAATTAACATCACTTTACATGGCCCAGTATCTCCTATCGTCTAATTAACATCACTTTACATGGCCCAGTATCTCCTATCGTCTAATTAACATCACTTTACATGGCCCAGTATCTCCTATCGTCTAATTAACATCACTTTACATGGCCCAGTATCTCCTATAGTCTAATTAACATCACTTTACATGGCCCAGTATCTCCTATCGTCTAATTAACATCACTTTACATGGCCCAGTATCTCCTATCGTCTAATTAACATCACTTTACATGGCCCAGTATCTCCTATCGTCTAATTAACATCACTTTACATGGCCCAGTATCTCCTATCGTCTAATTAACATCACTTTACATGGCCCAGTATCTCCTATCGTCTAATTAACATCACTTTACATGGCCCAGTATCTCCTATCGTCTAATTAACATCACTTTACATGGCCCAGTATCTCCTATCGTCTAATTAACATCACTTTACATGGCCCAGTATCTCCTATCGTCTAATTAACATCACTTTACATGGCCCAGTATCTCCTATCGTCTAATTAACATCACTTTACATGGCCCAGTATCTCCTATTGTCTAATTAACATCACTTTACATGGCCCAGTATCTCCTATCGTCTAATTAACATCACTTTACATGGCCCAGTATCTCCTATTGTCTAATTAACATCACTTTACATGGCCCAGTATCTCCTATCGTCTAATTAACATCACTTTACATGGCCCAGTATCTCCTATCGTCTAATTAACATCACTTTACATGGCCCAGTATCTCCT
>NW_026278154.1:0-17509 GCF_023373465.1 Oncorhynchus keta | reverse complement strand
CTAACACACAGAGCCAACTGTTCAGACTGTCCATCCCTGGCCTCATCCTCCATAATGGTATACATTCCAGACTTTGACATCTCAGAGGCCATGGCGTCACATAATCTCTTGAGCACAGCATTCGATCATGTCATTCTGAGATTCTGGAGAGAGAGACATCGCATTTGATGGAGTATTGTACTCCTTCAAAAGCTCTCTGTACATTCAAGAAGTTCCCTCTATTTGTGCTTTCACTAGATTCAACATTGGCACGGAAAGAGAGTCCCTGTCTTCCTAACATTGAGGTGACCGCAACAATTCTCCTCAGATACTCCCTTCTCACTGCAGTGTCACTAGCATGTTAAAATCTGAGCCATGTTCCAGTGATTTCTAGTTGCCTGGTAGCTTTGCCATGCCACAATACTGTCTCTGTGTGTTTGTGCCATCTCATGTTTACCAAAGATAAACAAAGCTTTTTCCAATTTTTACAGCCGTCACTGACAAAATAATTACATTTTATGTTTTTGCCAAAAACTGGACATGAAAGCAGAAAGCTGCGTTTTTGTGGACAGAGTACACTACCCAAATGTATTTCACAAACCATCCGTGTTGAAATGGCCTTTTCTGTGTCCCAAAACTTTTGTGTGGGTAGCTATTCAACTTCACTTGTCTGGGCCCAGTGTCTTTGTCACCTAAATCGCTCTCATTTCTGGAAGGAGTTGCTGCAGCGGCTTGATTACTTTCTTCCTCTGGATCTGTTTGTTGTCCCTCCTCTCTCTGGATCTGTTTGTTGTCCCTCCCTTCTCTGGATCTGTTTGTTATCCCTCCATCTCTGGATCTGTTTGTTGTCCCCCTCTCTGGATCTGTTTGTTGTCCCTCCCTCTCTGGATCTGTTTGTTATCCCTCCTCTCTGATCTGTTTGTTGTCCCTTCCTCTCTGGATCTGTTTGTTGTCCTCTCTGGATCTGTTTGTTGTCCTCCCTCTGATCTGTTTGTTGTCCCTCTCCCCTCTGGATCTGTTTGGTTAGCTGTCCCGCTCCTCTCTGATCTGTTTGTTGTCCCTCCCTCTCTGGATCTGTTTGTTGTCCCTCCCTCTCTGGATCTGTTTGTTGTCCCTCCCTCTCTGATCTATTTGTTCTCCCTCTCCTCTCTGGATCTGTTTGTTGTCCCTCCTCTCTGGATCTGTTTGTTGTCCTCCTCTGGATCTGTTTGTTGTCCCTCCCTCTCTGGATCTGTTTGTTGTCTCTCCCTCTCTGGATCTGTTTGCTGTCTCTCTCTCTCTGGATCTGTTTTGTTTGTCCCTCCTCTGGATCTGCTTGTTATCCCTCCTCTCTCTGGATCTGTTTGTTGTCCCTCCTCTCTGGATCTGTTTGTTTGTCCTCTCTTTCTGGATCTGTTCGCTTTGTCCCTCCCTCTCTGGATCTGTTTATTTGTCCCTCCCTCTCTGGATCTGTTTATTATTATCTCTCTCTGGATCTGTTTGTTGTCCACTCTCTCTCTGGTTCTGTTTGTTGTCCCTCTCTCTCTCTGTGTTGTTTGTTGTCCTCTCTCTCTCTGGATCTGTTTGTTGTCACCCTCTCTGGATCTGTTTGTTTGTCCCTCCTCTCTGGATCTGTTTGTTGTCCCTCTCTCTCTCTGGATCTGTTTGTTGTCCCCTGTCTCTCTGGTTCTGTTTGTTGTCTCTCTCTCTCTGGTTCTGTTTGTTTCCCTCTCTCTCTGGATCTGTTTATTCTCTCTCTGGATCTGTTTGTTGTCCCTCCCTCTCTGGATCTGTTTTTTGTCCCTCCCTCTCTGGATCTGTTTGTTGTCCCTCTCTCTCTGTTTGTTGTCCCTCTCTGGATCTGTTTGTTGTCCCTCTCTCTCTCTGGATCTGTTTGTTGTCTCCTCCCTCTCTGGATAGGTTTGTTTGTCCCTCTCTCTCTCTGGATCTGTTTGTTGTCTCTCTCTGGATCTGTTTGTTGTCCCCTCTCTCTCTCTGGATCTGTTTGTTGTCCCTCTCTCTCTCTGGATCTGTTTGTTGTCTCCCTCTGGATCTGTTTGTTGTCTCTCTCTGGATCTGTTTGTTGTCCCTCTCTCTCTCTGGATCTGTTTGTTGTCCTCTCTCTCTGGATCTGTTTTGTTTGTCCTCTCTCTCTCTCTGGATCTGTTTTTGTTGTCCCTCTCTCTTTGGATCGGTTTTTGTTGTCCCTCTCTCTCTCTGGATCTGTTTTGTCCCTCTCTCTCTGGATCTGTTTGTTGTCTCTCCCCTCTCTGGATCTGTTTGTTTGTCTCTCTCTCTTTGGAATCTGTTTGTTGTCTCTCTCTGGATCTGTTTGTTGTCCCTCCCTCTCTGGATCTGTTTGTTGTCTCTCTCTCTCTCTGGATCTGTTTGTTGTCTCTCTCTCTCTCTGGATCTGTTTGTTGTCTCTCTCTCTGGATCTGTTTTTGTCTCTTGTCTCTCTCTGGATCTGTTTGTTGTCTCTCTCTTTGGATCTGTTTGTTGTCCCTCCTCTGGATCTGTTTGTTTGTCTCTCTCTCTCTCTCTCTGGATCGGTTTGTTTCCCTCCCTCTCTCTCTGGATCTGTTTGTTGACCCTCTCTCTCTCTCTGGATCTGTTTGTTGTCTCTCTCTCTCTGGATCTGTTTGTTGTCCCTCTCTCTCTCTGGATCTGTTTGTTTGTCTCTCCCTCTCTGAATTTGTTTTGTTGTCTCTCTCTCTTTGGATCTGTTTGTTGTCCCTCCCTCTCTGGATCTGTTTGTTGTCTCTCTCTCTCCCTCTGGATCTGTTTGTTTGTCCCTCCCTCTCTGGATCTGTTTGTTGTCCCATTCTGGATCTGTTTGTTGTCTCTCTCTCTGGATCTGTTTGTTGTCTCTCTCTCTCTCTGGATCTGTTTGTTGTCCCTCTCTCTCTGGATCTGTTTGTTGTCTCTCTCTGGATCTGTTTGTTTGTCTCCTCTCTCTTTGGATCTGTTTGTTGTTGTCCCTCTCTGGATCTGTTTGTTGTCTCCCTCTCTCTCTGGATCTGTTTGTTGTCCCTCTCTCTCTGGATCTGTTTATTTGTCTCTCTCTCTCTCTGGATCTGTTTGTTGTCTCTCTCTCTCTCTGGATCTGTTTGTTGTCTCTCTCTCTCTGAATCTGTTTTATTTGTCTCCTCCTCTCTGGATCTGTTTGTTGTCCCTCTCTCTCTGGATCTGTTTGTTGTCCCCTCCTCTCTGGATCTGTTTGTTGTCTCTCTCTCTCTGGATCTGTTTGTTGTCTCTCTCTCTGGATCTGTTTGTTGTCTCTCTCTGGATCTGTTTGTTGTCTCTCTCTGGATCTGTTTGTTGTCTCTCTCTCTCTGGATCTGTTTGTTGTCTCTCTCTCTCTCTGGATCTGTTTGTTGTCTCTCTCTCTCTGGATCTGTTTGTTTGTCTCTCTCTCTCTCTCTGGATCTGTTTGTTTGTCCCTCTCTCTGGATCTGTTTGTTGTCTCTCTCTCTCTCTGGATCTGTTTGTTGTCTCTCTCTCTCTGGATCTGTTTGTTGTCCTCTCTCTCTCTCTGGATCTGTTTGTTGTCTCTCTCTCTCTGGATCTGTTTGTTGTCTCTCTCTCTCTCTGGATCTGTTTGTTGTCTCTCTCTGGATCTGTTTGTTGTCTCTCTCTCTCTGGATCTGTTTGTTGTCCCTCTCTCTGGATCTGTTTGTTGTCTCTCTCTCTGGATCTGTTTGTTGTCTCTCTCTCTCTCTGGATCTGTTTGTTGTCTCTCTCTCTCTGGATCTGTTTGTTGTCTCTCTCTCTCTGGATCTGTTTGTTGTCTCTCTCTCTGGATCTGTTTGTTGTCTCTCTCTCTCTCCTCTCTGGATCTGTTTGTTGTCTCTCTCTCTCTGGATCTGTTTGTTGTCTCTCTCTCTGGATCTGTTTGTTGTCTCTCTCTCTGGATCTGTTTGTTGTCTCTCCCTCTCTGGATCTGTTTGTTGTCTCTCTCTCTCTGGATCTGTTTGTTGTCTCTCTCTCTCTCTGGATCTGTTTGTTTGTCTCTCTCTCTCTGGATCTGTTTGTTGTCTCTCTCTCTGGATCTGTTTGTTGTCTCTCTCTCTCTGGATCTGTTTGTTGTCTCTCCCTCTCTGGATCTGTTTGTTGTCTCTCTCTGGATCTGTTTGTTGTCCCTCTCTCTCTGGATCTGTTTGTTGTCTCTCCCTCTCTCTCTGGATCTGTTTGTTGTCCCTCTCTCTCTCTGGATCTGTTTGTTTGTCTCTCTGGATCTGTTTGTTGTCTCTCTCTCTCTGGATCTGTTTGTTGTCTCTCTCTCTGGATCTGTTTGTTGTCTCTCTCTGGATCTGTTTGTTGTCTCTCTCTCTCTCTGGATCTGTTTGTTTGTCTCCTCTCTCTCTGGATCTGTTTGTTGTCTCTCTCTCTCTCTGGATCTGTTTGTTGTCTCTCTCTCTGGATCTGTTTGTTGTCTCTCTCTCTGGATCTGTTTGTTGTCTCTCTCTCTCTCTGGATCTGTTTGTTTGTCTCTCTCCTCTCTGGATCTGTTTGTTGTCCCTCTCTCTCTGGATCTGTTTGTTGTCTCTCTCTGGATCTGTTTGTTGTCTCTCTCTCTCTGGATCTGTTTGTTGTCTCTCTCTCTCTCTCTGGATCTGTTTGTTGTCTCTCTCTCTCTGGATCTGTTTGTTGTCTCTCTCTGGATCTGTTTGTTGTCCCTCTCTCTGGATCTGTTTGTTGTCCCTCTCTCTCTCTGGATCTGTTTGTTGTCTCTCTCTCTGGATCTGTTTGTTGTCTCTCTCTCTGGGATCTGTTTGTTGTCCCTCTCTGGATCTGTTTGTTGTCTCCTCCCTCTCTGGATCTGTTTGTTGTCTCTCTCTCTGGATCTGTTTGTTGTCTCTCTCTCTCTCTGGATCTGTTTGTTGTCCCTCTCTTTGGATCTGTTTGTTGTCTCCCCTCTCTGGATCTGTTTGTTTGTCCTCTCTCTCTCTGGATCTGTTTATTTGTCCCTCTCTCTGGATCTGTTTGTTTGTCTCTCTCTGGATCTGTTTGTTGTCTCTCTCCTCTCTGGATCTGTTTGTTGTCCCTCTCTCTCTCTGGATCTGTTTGTTGTCTCTCTCTCTCTCTGGATCTGTTTGTTGTCCCTCTCTCTCTGGATCTGTTTGTTTGTCTCTCTCTCTCTGGATCTGTTTGTTGTCTCTCTCTCTGGATCTGTTTGTTGTCTCTCTCTCTCTCTGGATCTGTTTGTTGTCTCTCTCTCTCTCTGGATCTGTTTGTTGTCCCTCCCTCTCTGGATCTGTTTGTTGTCCCTCTCTCTCTCTGGATCTGTTTGTTGTCTCCTCTCTCTGGATCTGTTTGTTGTCTCCTCCCTCTCTGGATCTGTTTGTTGTCTCTCTCCCTCTCTGGATCTGTTTGTTGTCTCCCTCTCTGGATCTGTTTGTTGTCTCTCTCTCTCTCTGGATCTGTTTGTTTGTCTCTCTCTCTGGATCTGGATCTGTTGTCTCTCTCTCTGGATCTGTTTGTTGTCTCTCTCTCTCTCTGGATCTGTTTTGTTGTCTCTCTCTCTCTGGATCTGTTTGTTTGTCTCTCTCTCTCTCTCTGGATCTGTTTGTTGTCTCTCTCTCTCTCTCTGGATCTGTTTGTTGTCTCTCTCTCTGGATCTGTTTGTTGTCTCTCTCTCTCTGGATCTGTTTGTTGTCTCTCTCTCTCTGGATCTGTTTGTTGTCTCTCTCTCTCTCTGGATCTGTTTGTTGTCTCTCTCTCTCTGGATCTGTTTGTTGTCTCTCTCTCTCTCTGGATCTGTTTGTTGTCTCTCTCTCTCTCTGGATCTGTTTGTTGTCTCTCTCTCTCTGGATCTGTTTGTTGTCTCTCTCTCTCTGGATCTGTTTGTTGTCCCTCTCTCTCTCTGGATCTGTTTGTTGTCTCTCTCTCTCTCTCTGGATCTGTTTGTTGTCTCTCTCTCTCTGGATCTGTTTGTTGTCCCTCTCTCTCTGGATCTGTTTGTTGTCTCTCTCTCTCTGGATCTGTTTGTTTGTCTCTCTCTCTCTGGATCTGTTTGTTGTCCATCTCTCTCTGGATCTGTTTGTTGTCTCTCTCTGGATCTGTTTGTTGTCTCTCTCTCTCTGGATCTGTTTGTTGTCTCTCTCTCTCTGGATCTGTTTGTTGTCTCTCTCTCTGGATCTGTTTTGTTGTCTCTCTCTCTCTCTCTGGATCTGTTTGTTGTCTCTCTCTCTCTGGATCTGTTTGTTGTCTCTCTCTCTCTGGATCTGTTTGTTGTCCCTCTCTCTCTGGATCTGTTTGTTGTCTCTCTCTCTCTCTGGATCTGTTTGTTGTCTCTCTCTGGATCTGTTTGTTGTCCCTGTCTGGATCTGTTTGTTGTCCTCTCTCTCTCTGGATCTGTTTGTTGTCCCTCTCTCTCTCTGGATCTGTTTGTTGTCTCTCTCTCTCTGGATCTGTTTGTTTGTCCCTCCCTCTCTGGATCTGTTTGTTGTCCCTCTCCTCTCTGGATCTGTTTGTTTGTCCCTCCCTCTCTGGATCTGTTTGTTGTCCCTCTCTCTCTGGATCTGTTTGTTGTCCCTCCCTCTCTGGATCTGTTTGTTGTCCCTCCCTCTCTGGATCTGTTTGTTTGTCCCTCCCTCTCTGGATCTGTTTGTTGTCCCTCCCTCTCTGGATCTGTTTGTTGTCCCTCCCTCTCTGGATCTGTCTGTTGTCTCTCCCTCTGGATCTGTTTGTTGTCCCTCCCTCTCTGGATCTGTTTGTTTGTCTCTCTCTCTCTCTGGATCTGTTTGTTGTGTCTCTCCTCTCTGGATCTGTTTGTTTTTTTTGTCCTCCCTCTCTGGATCTGTTTGTTCTCTCTCCCTCTCTGGATCTGTTTTGTTGTCCTCTCTCTGGATCTGTTTGTCTCCCTCTCTCTGGATCTGTTTGTTTTGTCCCTCCTCTCTGGATCTGTTTGTTGTCCCTCCTCTCTGGATCTGTTTGTTGTCCCTCCCTCTCTGGATCTGTTTGTTTTGTCCCTCCCTCTCTGGAGCTGTTTGTTATTTTTCTGAATCTGTTTGTCTCCCTCCCTCTCTGGATCTGTTTGTTTGTCCTCCCTCTCTGGATCTGTTTTGTCCCTCCCTCTCTGGATCTGTTTGTTGTCCCTCCCTCTCTGGATCTGTTTATTTGTCCCTCCCTCTCTGGATCTATTTGTTGTCTCTCTCTCTCTGAGATCTGTTTGTTGTCCCTCCTGTCTGGATCTGTTTTGTTGTTGTCTCTTTAATTTGTCCCTCCCTGTCTCTCTGTTTTGTCCCTCTCTCTCTCTGGATCTGTTTGTTGTCTCTCCCTGTCTGGATCTGTTTGTTGTCCCCCCTCTTTGGATCTGTTTGTTTTATCCCCTCTCTGGATCTGTTTGTTGTCCCTCTCTCTCTGGATCTGTTTGTTGTCCCTCCCTCTCTGGATCTGTTTGTTGTCCCTCTCTCTGGATCTGTTTGTTGTTGTCTCTCTCTCTCTCTGGATCTGTTTTTTGTTGTCCTCCCTCTCTGGATCTGTTTGTCCCTCCTCTCTGGATCTGTTTGTTGTCCCTCCCTCTCTGGATCTGTTTGTTGTCTCTCTCTCTGGATCTGTTTGTTGTCCCTCCACTCTCTGGATCTGTTTATTGTCCCTCCTCTCTCTGGGTCTGTTTTTGTCCCTCTCTCTGATCTGTACATTTTCATCCTCTCTGGATCTTCTTGTCCCTCCCTCTCTGAATCTCTGTTTTGTTGTCCCTCCCTCTCTGGATCTGTTTGTTTGTCCTCCCTCTCTGGATCTGTTTGTTGTCCTCTCTCTCTGGATCTGTTTGTTGTCCCTCCCTCTCTGGATCTGTTTGTTGTCCCTCCCTCTCTGGATCTGTTTGTTGTCCCTCCCTCTCTGGATCTGTTTGTTGTCCCTCCCTCTGGATCTGTTTGTCCCTCCCTCTCTGGATCTGTTTGTTGTCTCCTCTCTGGATCTGTTTGTTGTCCTCTCTCTGGATCTGTTTGTTCTCCTCCCTGTCTGGATCTGTCTGTTTGTTTGTCCCTGTCTGATCTGTTTTATTGTCCCTCTCTCTGGATCTGTTTGTTTGTCCCTCTCTCTGGATCTGTTTGTTTGTCCCTCCCTGTCTGGATCTGTTTGTTGTCCCTCTCTGGAGCTGTTTGTTGTCCCTCTCTCTCTGGATCTGTTTTGTTATCCCTCCCTCTCTGGATCTGTTTGTTGTCCTCCCTCTCTGAGCTGTTTGTTGTCCCTCCCTCTGGATCTGTTTGTTGTCCCTCTCTCTCTGGAGCTGTTTGTTGTCCCTCTCTCTGGATCTGTTTGTTGTCCCTCCCTCTCTGGAGCTGTTTGTTGTCCTCCCTCTGGATCTGTTTGTTGTCCCTCCCTCTCTGGAGCTGTTTGTTGTCCTACCTCTGGGCTGTCTGTTGTCCCCCCTCTCTGGAGCTGTTTGTTGTCCCTCCCTCTGGATCTGTTTGTTATCCCTCCCTCTCTGGAGCTGTTTGTTGTCCTTTCTCTCTGGAGCTGTTTGTTCCTCCCTGTCTGGATCTGTTTGTTGTCCCTCCCTGTCTGGATCTGTTTGTTGTCCCTCCCTCTCTGGATCTGTTTGTTTGTCCCTCCCTGTCTGGATCTGTTTGTTGTCCCTCCCTCTTTGGATCTGTTTGTTGTCCCTCCCTCTCTGGATCTGTTTGTTGTCCCTCTCTCGTCTGGATCTGTTTGTTGTCCCTCCCTCTCTGGATCTGTTTGTTGTCCCTCCCTCTCTGGATCTGTTTGTTGTCCCTCCCTCTCTGGATCTGTTTGTTGTCCCTCCCTCTCTGGATCTGTTTGTTGTCCCTCTCTCTCTGGATCTGTTTGTTGTCCCTCCCTCTCTGGATCTGTTTGTTGTCCCTCTCTCTCTGGATCTGTTTGTTGTCCCTCCCTCTCTGGATCTGTTTGTTGTCCCTCTCTCTCTGGATCTGTTTGTTGTCCCTCTCTCTCTCGGATCTGTTTGT
Source organism: Oncorhynchus keta (assembly GCF_023373465.1). Taxonomy (NCBI): domain Eukaryota; kingdom Metazoa; phylum Chordata; class Actinopteri; order Salmoniformes; family Salmonidae; genus Oncorhynchus; species Oncorhynchus keta. Next base: position 8,618 of record NW_026278154.1, on the reverse strand, counting down.
TGTCCCTCCCCTCTCTGGATCTGTTTGTTGTCCCTCCCTCTCTGGATCTGTTTGTTGTCCCTCCCTCTCTGGATCTGTTTGTTGTCTCTCTCTCTCTGGATCTGTTTGCTGTTTCTCTCTTTCTGGATCTGTTTGTTGTCCCTCCCTCTCTGGATCTGTTTGTTATCCCTCCCTCTCTGGATCTGTTTGTTGTCCCTCCTCTCTGGATCTGTTTGTTGTCCCTCTCTTTCTGGATCTGTTTCGCTTTTTCTCTCTTTCTGGATCTGTTTGTTGTCCCTCCCTCTCTGGATCTGTTTGTTGTCCCTCCCTCTCTGGATCTGTTTGTTGTCCCTCCTCTCTGGATCTGTTTGTTGTCCCTCTCTTTCTGGATCTGTTCAGCTTTTTCTCTCTTTCTGGATCTGTTTGTTGTCCCTCCCTCTCTGGATCTGTTTGTTGTCCCTCCCCTGTCTGGATCTGTTTGTTGTCCCTCCCTGTCTGGATCTGTTTGTTTGTCCCCCCTCTCTGGATCTGTTTGTTGTCCCTCTCTCTCTGGATCTGTTTGTTGTCCCTCCCTCTCTGGATCTGTTTGTTGTCTCTCTCTCTCTGGATCTGTTTGCTGTTTCTCTCTTTCTGGATCTGTTTGTTGTCCCTCCCTCTCTGGATAGGCTATAGACCCAGTACATTATCCCTGCATATTGGCTATGCTCAGTAGGCTATAGACCCAGTACATTATCCCTGCATATTGGCTATGCTCAGTAGGCTATAGACCCAGTACATTATCCCTGCATATTGGCTATGCTCAGTAGGCTATAGACCCAGTACATTATCCCTGCATATTGGCTATGCTCAGTAGGCTATAGACCCAGTACATTATCCCTGCATATTGGCTATGCTCAGTAGGCTATAGGCCCAGTACATTATCCCTGCATATTGGCTATGCTCAGTAGGCTATAGGCCCAGTACATTATCCCTGCATATTGGCTATGCTCAGTAGGCTATAGGCCCAGTACATTATCCCTGCATATTGGCTATGCTCAGTAGGCTATAGACCCAGTACATTATCCCTGCATATTGGCTATGCTCAGTAGGCTATAGACCCAGTACATTATCCCTGCATATTGGCTATGCTCAGTAGGCTATAGGCCCAGTACATTATCCCTGCATATTGGCTATGCTCAGTAGGCTATAGACCCAGTACATTATCCCTGCATATTGGCTATACTCAGTAGGCTATAGACCCAGTACATTATCCCTGCATATTGGCTATGCTCAGTAGGCTATAGACCCAGTACATTATCCCTGCATATTGGCTATGCTCAGTAGGCTATAGGCCCAGTACATTATCCCTGCATATTGGCTATACTCAGTAGGCTATAGGCCCAGTACATTATCCCTGCATATTGGCTATGCTCAGTAGGACTATAGGCCCAGTACATTATCCCTGCTATATTAGCAATGCTCAGTAGGCTATAGGCCCAGTACATTATCCCTGCCATGTTGTACTGCGTAAGGGCCACAGACTCAGAGTCTAATGTTCCTTCCTCTATGACAGAAGAAGCCAGTGTCCAGTCTGTTGTACAGACCAGAGGTCTAAGGCCTAGACGGTCTAAGGCCTGAGGTCCTAAGGCCTGAGTCTAAGGTCTAAGGTCTGAGGTCTAAGGTCTGAGGTCGAAGGTCTAAGGTCTGAGGTCTAAGGCCTGAGGTCTAAGGTCTAAGGTCTGAGTCTGAGGTCTAAGGCCTAAGGCACTGCATTGCAGTGTTGCGGCGTCACTACAGCCTGGGGTTTGATCCCAGGCAGTGTCTCAACTGGCCGGGACCAGGAGTCCCATAGGGCGGCGCACAATTGGCCCAGCGTCGTCCGGGTTAGGGGAGGGTTTGGCAGGGAGGGCTTTACTTGGATCATCGTGCTCTAGCGACTCCTTGTGGCGGGTCGGGCACCTGCAGGCTGACATCGGTCGTCATTCGGATGGTGACACATTGGTGCAGCTGGCTCCCGGGTGAAGAGGAGAGCGGCAGGGTAGCCTAGTGGTTAGAGCATTGGACTAGTAACCGAAAGGTTGCAAGTTCAAATCCCCGAGCTGACAAGGTACAAAATCTGTCGTTCTGCCCTTGAACAGGCAGTTAACCCACTGTTCCTAGGCCATCATTGAAAATAAGAATTTGTTCTTAACTGACTTGCCTAGTAAAATAAAATAAAACATTAGCTCGGTGCTGTATTCGTTGAGTCTTTCTAGTCATGGTTTTAGTTTTTATATCTCACAGTATCAACTTTGCTGTGAGTTCAAGGCTTCTTTTTACAGTCAATGGCTTGAGGAAACTGTGCAGACAAGGTGTTCTGAGCTATCTGATTGGCCAATTGATTTCTATCTTCTGACTCATTAAATGGTTAAAAATGGAAACACTTTGCCTTACCGGCACTCGGGCTGCTGAATCAAGTGCACCCACAGCCATCATCACTAGGGATGCTGAATCAAGTGCACCCACAGCTAACGGCACTAGGGCTGCTGAATCAAGTGCACCCACAGCCATCATCACTAGGGATGCTGAATCAAGTGCACCCACAGCTAACGGCACTAGGGCTGCTGAATCAAGTGCACCCACAGCCATCATCACTAGGGATGCTGAATCAAGTGCACCCACAGCTAACGGCACTAGGGCTGCTGAATCAAGTGCACCCACAGCTAACATCACTAGGGCTGCTGAATCAAGTGCACCCACAGCTAACGGCACTAGGGATGCTGAATCAAGTGCACCCACAGCTAACGGCACTAGGACTGCTGAATCAAGTGCACCCACAGCCAACATCACTAGGGATGCTGAATCAAGTGCACCCACAGCTAACGGCACTAGGGCTGCTGAATCAAGTGCACCCACAGCTAACGGCACTAGGGCTGCTGAATCAAGTGCACCCACAGCCATCATCACTAGGGAGGCTGAATCAAGTGCACCCACAGCTAACGGCACTAGGGCTGCTGAATCAAGTGCACCCACAGCCATCATCACTAGGGATGCTGAATCAAGTGCACCCACAGCTAACGGCACTAGGGCTGCTGAATCAAGTGCACCCACAGCTAACGGCACTAGGGCTGCTGAATCAGAGTGCACCCACAGCCATCATCACTAGGGCTGCTGAATCAAGTGCACCCACAGCTAACGGCACTAGGGCTGCTGAATCAAATGCACCCACAGCTAACGGCACTAGGGATGTAGAATCAAGTGCACCCACAGCTAACATCACTAGGGATGTAGAATCAAGTGCACCCACAGCTAACATCACTAGGGATGTAGAATCAAGTGCACCCACAGCTAACATCACTAGGGATGTAGAATCAAGTGCACCCACAGCTAACATCACTAGGGATGTAGAATCAAGTGCACCCACAGCCAACATCACTAGGGATGTAGAATCAAGTGCACCCACAGCCAACAGCACTAGGGATGTAGAATCAAGTGCACCCACAGCCAACATCACTAGGGATGTTGAATCAAGTGCACCCACAGCCAACAGCACTAGGGATGTAGAAGCAAGTGCACCCACAGCCAACAGCACTAGGGATGTAGAATCAAGTGCACCCACAGCTAACATCACTAGGGATGTAGAATCAAGTGCACCCACAGCTAACAGCACTAGGGATGTAGAATCAAGTGCACCCACAGCCAACATCACTAGGGATGTAGAATCAAGCCAACATCACTAGGGATGTAGAATCAAGTGCACCCACAGCCAACAGCACTAGGGGATGTAGAATCAAGTGCATCACAGCTAACATCCCTAGGATGTAGAATCATGCACCAACAGCAATTAGGATATAGAAGCGTGCACTCCACAGCCAACAGCACTAGGATGTAGAACTCATGCACCCACAGCCAACAGCACTAGGGCCGTAGAAGCAAGTGCACCCACAGCCAACAGCACTGGGGAGCAGAACTATGGCACTCCACAGCCAACATCCCTAGGGATGTAGAATCAAGTGCACCCACAGCCAACAGCACTAGGGATATAGAAGCAAGTGCACCCACAGCCAACAGCACTAGGGATGTAGAATCAAGGCACCCACAGCCAACAGCACTAGGGATGTAGAAGCAAGTGCACCCACAGCCAACAGCACTAGGGATGTAGAATCAAGTGCACCCACAGCCATCATCACTAGGGATGCTGAATCAAGTGCACCCACAGCTAACGGCACTAGGGCTGCTGAATCAAGTGCACCCACAGCTAACATCACTAGGGCTGCTGAATCAAGTGCACCCACAGCTAACGGCACTAGGGATGCTGAATCAAGTGCACCCACAGCTAACGGAACTAGGACTGCTGAATCAAGTGCACCCACAGCCAACATCACTAGGGATGCTGAATCAAGTGCACCCACAGCTAACGGCACTAGGGCTGCTGAATCAAGTGCACCCACAGCTAACGGCACTAGGGCTGCTGAATCAAGTGCACCCACAGCCATCATCACTAGGGAGGCTGAATCAAGTGCACCCACAGCTAACGGCACTAGGGCTGCTGAATCAAGTGCACCCACAGCCATCATCACTAGGGATGCTGAATCAAGTGCACCCACAGCTAACGGCACTAGGGCTGCTGAATCAAGTGCACCCACAGCTAACGGCACTAGGGCTGCTGAATCAAGTGCACCCACAGCCATCATCACTAGGGCTGCTGAATCAAGTGCACCCACAGCTAACGGCACTAGGGCTGCTGAATCAAATGCACCCACAGCTAACGGCACTAGGGATGTAGAATCAAGTGCACCCACAGCTAACATCACTAGGATGTAGAATCAAGTGCACCCACAGCTAACATCACTAGGGATGTAGAATCAAGTGCACCCACAGCTAACATCACTAGGGATGTAGAATCAAGTGCACCCACAGCTAACATCACTAGGGATGTAGAATCAAGTGCACCCACAGCCAACATCACTAGGGATGTAGAATCAAGTGCACCCACAGCCAACAGCACTAGGGATGTAGAATCAAGTGCACCCACAGCCAACATCACTAGGGATGTAGAATCAAGTGCACCCACAGCCAACAGCACTAGGGATGTAGAAGCAAGTGCACCCACAGCCAACAGCACTAGGGATGTAGAATCAAGTGCACCCACAGCTAACAGCACTAGGGATGTAGAATCAAGTGCACCCACAGCTAACAGCACTAGGATGCAGAATCAAGTGCACCCAGCCAACAGCACTAGGATGTAGAATCAAGGGCACTCACAGCCAACATCACTAGATGTAGAATCAAGTGCACCCCACAGCCAACAGCACTAGGATGTAGAATCATGCACCCACAGCCAACAGCACTAGGGATGTAGAATCAAGTGCACCCACAGCCAACATCACTAGGGATGTAGAATCAAGTACCCACAGCTAACGGCACTAGGGTTGCTGAATCAAGTGCACCTACAGCCAACATCGCTAGGGGATGTAGAATCAAGTGCACCCACAGCTAACAGTGCCAAACAAATAAAACCAATATGAATGCAAGGCTTTACAGTTGGGATTTTTACAGAAATGTTTGTGATCGACTAGGAATGCCTTGAGAACGGTTGGAGACCACTGGTGAGAGAATCATTGTACAAAATGAATAACCAAATTAATCTTCAATAACCAAAATATTGTACTTTCACTTGTTTGAAGCTGGTGTACAACCCGAAGTACAAGACGCAAAATGAAACTTAAGAATGGGAAGCATAGAAGAAGTGCACATAGAATAGATCTACCGTCGTAGATTTGCTTTCAATGAGTCACATATCTATAACTTCTATTTCTATGTGAATTTGGGGTCACCCAAAAAGGGACACATTTACAAACCTCACGCAGAGACATACAAATGGTATCCGCAAGTTCATCTGACTCTGGGGAATTAGGTAAAGGAAACTACTGAAGAATCTATTTCATCAAAGGCATTACCACCCTGTTGTCTACAAAAACATGGGAAGATTAGATCATCTATGTGACAGGTTGTTTCTCCAGGCGTGTCGTCATGGTAACGTGCATGTTGTTTCTCCAGGCATGTCGTCATGGAACGTGCAGCACCTGGAACATCTGCTGCTCTTTACGGAGCCGATATGAGCTCTCAGAATGCCTCAGGAACACTGCCCTGCACCTGTGTGTGGTCTATACAACCAGGTAACACTACACCTGTGTGGTTCATACAACCAGGTAACACTACACCTGTGTGGTCTATACAACCAGGTAACACTACACCTGTGTGGTCTATACAACCAGGTAACATTACACCTGTGTGGTCTATACAACCAGGTAACACTACACCTGTGGTCTATACAACCAGGTAACACTACACCTGTGTAGTCTATACAACCAGGTAACACTACACCTGTGTGGTCTATACAACCAGGTAACACTACACCTGTGTAGTCTATACAACCAGGTAATACTACACCTGTGGTCTATACAACCAGGTAACACTACACCTGTGTGGTCTATACAACCAGGTAACACTACACCTGTGTGGTCTATACAACCAGGTAACATTACACCTGTGTGGTCTATACAACCAGGTAACACTACACCTGTGGTCTATACAACCAGGTAACACTACACCTGTGTGGTCTATACAACCAGGTAACACTACACCTGTGGTCTATACAACCAGGTAACACTACACCTGTGTGGTCTATACAACCAGGTAACACTACACCTGTGTAGTCTATACAACCAGGTAACACTACACCTGTGGTCTATACAACCAGGTAACACTACACCTGTGTGGTCTATACAACCAGGTAACACTACACCTGTGTGGTCTATACAACCAGGTAACACTACACCTGTGTGGTCTATACAACCAGGTAACACTACACCTGTGGTCTATACAACCAGGTAACACTACACCTGTGGTCTATACAACCAGGTAACACTACACCTGTGGTCTATACAACCAGGTAACACTACACCTGTGGTCTATACAACCAGGTAACACTACACCTGTGCTCTATACAACCAGGTAACACTACACCTGTGGTCTATACAACCAGGTAACACTCACACCTGTGGTCTATACAACCAGGTAACACTACACCTGTGGTCTATACAACCAGGTAACACTACATTTACATTTAAGTCATTTAGCAGACGCTCTTATCCAGAGCGACTTACAAATTGGTGCATACACCTTATGACAACCAGTGGAACAGCCACTTGCATCTAAATCTTGTTGGGGGGGAGAAGGGGGTGAGAAGGCTACCCTTACTTACCCTATCCTAGGTATTCCTTGAAGAGGTGGGGTTTCAGGTGTCTCCGGAAGGTGGTGATTGACTCCGCTGTCCTGGCGTCGTGAGGGAGTTTGTTCCACCATTGGGGGCCAGAGCAGCGAACAGTTTTGACTGGGCTGAGCGGGAACTGTACTTCCTCAGTGGTAGGGAGGCGAGCAGGCCAGAGGTGGATGAACGCAGTGCCCTTGTTTGGGTGTAGGGCCTGATCAGAGCCTGGAGGTACTGAGGTGCCGTTCCCTCACAGCTCCGTAGGCGAGCACCATGGTCTTGTAGCGGATGCGAGCTTCAACTGGAAGCCAGTGGAGAGAGCGGAGGAGCGGGGTGACGTGGAGAGAACTTGGGAAGGTTGAACACCAGACGGGCTGCGGCGTTCTGGATGAGTTGTAGGGGTTTAATGGCACAGGCAGGGAGCCCAGCCAACAGCGAGTTGCAGTAATCAAGACGGGAGATGACAAGTGCCTGGATTAGGACCTGCGCCGCTTCCTGTGTGAGGCAGGGTCGTACTCTGCGGATGTTGTAGAGCATGAACCTACAGGAACGGGACACCGCCTTGATGTTAGTTGAGAACGTCAGGGTGTTGTCCAGGATCACGCCAAGGTTCTTAGCGCTCTGGGAGGAGGACACAATGGAGTTGTCAACCGTGATGGCGAGATCATGGAACGGGCAGTCCTTCCCCGGGAGGAAGAGGAGCTCCGTCTTGCTGAGGTTCAGCTTGAGGTGGTGATCCGTCATCCACACTGATATGTCTGCCAGACATGCAGAGATGCGATTCGCCACCTGGTCATCAGAAGGGGGAAAGGAGAAGATTAATTGTGTGTCGTCTGCATAGCAATGATAGGAGAGACCATGTGAGGTTATGACAGAGCCAAGTGACTTGGTGTATAGCGAGAATAAGAGAGGGCCTAGAACAGAGCCCTGGGGGACACCAGTGGTGAGAGCGCGTGGTGAGGAGACAGATTCTCGCCACGCCACCTGGTAGGAGCGACCTGTCAGGTAGGACGCAATCCAAGCGTGGGCCGCGCGAGATGCCCAACTCGGAGAGGGTGGAGAGGAGGATCTGATGGTTCACAGTATCGAAGGCAGCCGATAGGTCTAGAAGGATGAGAGCAGAGGAGAGAGAGTTAGCTTTAGCAGTGCGGAGCGCCTCCGTGATACAGAGAAGAGCAGTCTCAGTTGAATGACTAGTCTTGAAACCTGACTGATTTAGATCACTACACCTGTGTGGTCTATACAACCAGGTAACACTACACCTGTGGTCTATACAACCAGGTAACACTACACCTCTGGTCTATACAACCAGGTAACACTACACCTGTGGTCTATACAACCAGGTAACACTACACCTGTGGTCTATACAACCAGGTAATACTACACCTGTGGTCTATACAACCAGGTA
>NW_026278153.1:0-6641 GCF_023373465.1 Oncorhynchus keta | reverse complement strand
TTAATACAGCCGGTGTTTAATACAGCCGGTGTAGAATACAGCCGGTGTTTAATACAGCCGGTGCTTCATCACAGCCGGTGTAGAATACAGCCGGGTAAGTTTAATACAGCCGGTGTAGAATACAGCCGGTGTTTAATACAGCCGGTGTTTAATACAGCCGGTGTTTACTACAGCCGGTGTAGAATACAGCCGGTGTTTAATACAGCCGGTGTAGAATACAGCCGGTGTTGAATACAGCCGGTGTTTAATACAGCAGGTGTTATAATACAGCCGGTGTTTAATACAGCCGGTGTTGAATACAGCCGGTGTAGAATACAGCCGGTGTTTAATACAGCCGTGTGTAGAATACAGCCGGTGTTTAATACAGCCGGTGTTTAATACAGCCGGTGTTTAATACAGCCGGTGTTTAATACAGCCGGTGTAGAATACAGCCGGTGTTTAATACAGCCGGTGTAGAATACAGCCGGTGTTTAATACAGCCGGTGTAGAATACAGCCGGTGTTTAATACAGCCGGTGTTTAATACAGCCGGTGTTTAATACAGCCGGTGTATGAATACAGCCGGTGTTTAATACAGCCGGTGTAGAATATAGTCGGTGTTTAATACAGCCGGTGTTTAATACAGCCGGTGTTTAATACAGCCGGTGTTTAATACAGCCGGTGTTGAATACAGCCGGTGTAGAATACAGCCGGTGTTTAATACAGCCGGTGTTTAATACAGCCGGTGTTTAATACAGCCGGTGTTTAATACAGCCGGTGTTTAATACAGCCGGTGTAGAATACAGCCGGTGTAGAATACAGCCGGTGTAGAATACAGCCGGTGTAGAATACAGCCGGTGTTTAATACAGCCGGTGTAGAATACAGCCGGTGTTTAATACAGCCGGTGTTTAATACAGCCGGTGTAGAATACAGCCGGTGTAGAATACAGCCGGTGTAGAATACAGCCGGTGTTTAATACAGCCGGTGTTTAATACAGCCGGTGTAGAATACAGCCGGTGTAAATACAGCCGGTGTAGAATACAGCCGGTGTTTAATACAGCCGGTGTTTAATACAGCCGGTGTAGAATACAGCCGGTGTAGAATACAGCCGGTGTTTAATACAGCCGGTGTTTAATACAGCCGGTGTTTAATACAGCCGGTGTTTAATACAGCCGGTGTTTAATACAGCCGGTGTTTAATACAGCCGGTGTTTAATACAGCCGGTGTTTAATACAGCCGGTGTTTAATACAGCCGGTGTTTAATACAGCCGGTGTTTAATACAGCCGGTGTTTAATACAGCCGGTGTTTAATACAGCCGGTGTAGAATACAGCCGGTGTTTAATACAGCCGGTGTTTAATACAGCCGGTGTTTAATACAGCCGGTGTAGAATACAGCCGGTGTAGAATACAGCCGGTGTTTAATACAGCCGGTGTTTAATACAGCCGGTGTTTAATACAGCCGGTGTAGAATACAGCCGGTGTTTAATACAGCCGGTGTTTAATACAGCCGGTGTTTAATACAGCCGGTGTTTAATACAGCCGGTGTAGAATACAGCCGGTGTTTAATACAGCCGGTGTAGAATACAGCCGGTGTTTAATACAGCCGGTGTTTAATACAGCCGGTGTTTAATACAGCCGGTGTAGAATACAGCCGGTGTTTAATACAGCCGGTGTAGAATACAGCCGGTGTTTAATACAGCCGGTGTTTAATACAGCCGGTGTAGAATACAGCCGGTGTTTAATACAGCCGGTGTTTAATACAGCCGGTGTTTAATACAGCCGGTGTAGAATACAGCCGGTGTTTAATACAGCCGGTGTAGAATACAGCCGGTGTTTAATACAGCCGGTGTTTAATACAGCCGGTGTTTAATACAGCCGGTGTTTAATACAGCCGGTGTTTAATACAGCCGGTGTAGAATACAGCCGGTGTTTAATACAGCCGGTGTTTAATACAGCCGGTGTTTAATACAGCCGGTGTTTAATACAGCCGGTGTAGAATACAGCCGGTGTTGAATACAGCCGGTGTTTAATACAGCCGGTGTAGAATACAGCCGGTGTTTAATACAGCCGGTGTTTAATACAGCCGGTGTAGAATACAGCCGGTGTAGAATACAGCCGGTGTTTAATACAGCCGGTGTTTAATACAGCCGGTGTTTAATACAGCCGGTGTTTAATACAGCCGGTGTTTAATACAGCCGGTGTAGAATACAGCCGGTGTTTAATACAGCCGGTGTTTAATACAGCCGGTGTTTAATACAGCCGGTGTTTAATACAGCCGGTGTTTAATACAGCCGGTGTAGAATACAGCCGGTGTTTAATACAGCCGGTGTTTAATACAGCCGGTGTTGAATACAGCCGGTGTTTAATACAGCCGGTGTAGAATACAGCCGGTGTTTAATACAGCCGGTGTTTAATACAGCCGGTGTTTAATACAGCCGGTGTTTAATACAGCCGGTGTTTAATACAGCCGGTGTAGAATACAGCCGGTGTTTAATACAGCCGGTGTTTAATACAGCCGGTGTAGAATACAGCCGGTGTAGAATACAGCCGGTGTTTAATACAGCCGGTGTTTAATACAGCCGGTGTTTAATACAGCCGGTGTTTAATACAGCCGGTGTTTAATACAGCCGGTGTTTAATACAGCCGGTGTAGAATACAGCCGGTGTAGAATACAGCCGGTGTAGAATACAGCCGGTGTTTAATACAGCCGGTGTAGAATACAGCCGGTGTTTAATACAGCCGGTGTTTAATACAGCCGGTGTTTAATACAGCCGGTGTTTAATACAGCCGGTGTTTAATACAGCCGGTGTAGAATACAGCCGGTGTTTAATACAGCCGGTGTTTAATACAGCCGGTGTTTAATACAGCCGGTGTTTAATACAGCCGGTGTTTAATACAGCCGGTGTTTAATACAGCCGGTGTTTAATACAGCCGGTGTTTAATACAGCCGGTGTAGAATACAGCCGGTGTAGAATACAGCCGGTGTTGAATACAGCCGGTGTTTAATACAGCCGGTGTTTAATACAGCCGGTGTAGAATACAGCCGGTGTAGAATACAGCCGGTGTAGAATACAGCCGGTGTAGAATACAGCCGGTGTTGAATACAGCCGGTGTTTAATACAGCCGGTGTTTAATACAGCCGGTGTTTAATACAGCCGGTGTTTAATACAGCCGGTGTAGAATACAGCCGGTGTTTAATACAGCCGGTGTTTAATACAGCCGGTGTTTAATACAGCCGGTGTAGAATACAGCCGGTGTTTAATACAGCCGGTGTATAATACAGCCGGTGTTTAATACAGCCGGTGTTTAATACAGCCGGTGTAGAATACAGCCGGTGTTTAATACAGCCGGTGTTTAATACAGCCGGTGTTTAATACAGCCGGTGTTTAATACAGCCGGTGTAGAATACAGCCGGTGTAGAATACAGCCGGTGTTTAATACAGCCGGTGTAGAATACAGCCGGTGTAGAATACAGCCGGTGTTTAATACAGCCGGTGTTTAATACAGCCGGTGTTTAATACAGCCGGTGTTTAATACAGCCGGTGTTTAATACAGCCGGTGTAGAATACAGCCGGTGTAGAATACAGCCGGTGTTTAATACAGCCGGTGTAGAATACAGCCGGTGTTTAATACAGCCGGTGTTTAATACAGCCGGTGTTGAATACAGCCGGTGTAGAATACAGCCGGTGTAGAATACAGCCGGTGTTTAATACAGCCGGTGTTTAATACAGCCGGTGTTTAATACAGCCGGTGTTTAATACAGCCGGTGTTTAATACAGCCGGTGTAGAATACAGCCGGTGTTTAATACAGCCGGTGTTTAATACAGCCGGTGTAGAATACAGCCGGTGTTTAATACAGCCGGTGTTTAATACAGCCGGTGTAGTAATACAGCCGGTGTTTAATACAGCCGGTGTAGAATACAGCCGGTGTTTAATACAGCCGGTGTTTAATACAGCCGGTGTTTAATACAGCCGGTGTTTAATACAGCCGGTGTAGAATACAGCCGGTGTATAATACAGCCGGTGTTTAATACAGCCGGTGTAGAATACAGCCGGTGTTTAATACAGCCGGTGTAGAATACAGCCGGTGTTTAATACAGCCGGTGTTTAATACAGCCGGTGTTTAATACAGCCGGTGTTTAATACAGCCGGTGTTTAATACAGCCGGTGTTTAATACAGCCGGTGTTTAATACAGCCGGTGTTTAATACAGCCGGTGTAGAATACAGCCGGTGTTTAATACAGCCGGTGTTTAATACAGCCGGTGTTTAATACAGCCGGTGTTTAATACAGCCGGTGTTTAATACAGCCGGTGTAGAATACAGCCGGTGTTTAATACAGCCGGTGTAGAATACAGCCGGTGTAGAATACAGCCGGTGTTTAATACAGCCGGTGTTTAATACAGCCGGTGTTTAATACAGCCGGTGTTGAATACAGCCGGTGTAGAATACAGCCGGTGTTTAATACAGCCGGTGTAGAATACAGCCGGTGTTTAATACAGCCGGTGTTTAATACAGCCGGTGTTTAATACAGCCGGTGTAGAATACAGCCGGTGTTTAATACAGCCGGTGTTTAATACAGCCGGTGTTTAATACAGCCGGTGTAGAATACAGCCGGTGTAGAATACAGCCGGTGTTTAATACAGCCGGTGTAGAATACAGCCGGTGTTTAATACAGCCGGTGTTTAATACAGCCGGTGTTTAATACAGCCGGTGTAGAATACAGCCGGTGTTTAATACAGCCGGTGTAGAATACAGCCGGTGTAGAATACAGCCGGTGTTTAATACAGCCGGTGTTTAATACAGCCGGTGTTTAATACAGCCGGTGTAGAATACAGCCGGTGTAGAATACAGCCGGTGTTTAATACAGCCGGTGTTTAATACAGCCGGTGTAGAATACAGCCGGTGTAGAATACAGCCGGTGTTTAATACAGCCGGTGTTTAATACAGCCGGTGTTTAATACAGCCGGTGTAGAATACAGCCGGTGTTTAATACAGCCGGTGTTTAATACAGCCGGTGTTTAATACAGCCGGTGTTTAATACAGCCGGTGTAGAATACAGCCGGTGTATAATACAGCCGGTGTAGAATACAGCCGGTGTTTAATACAGCCGGTGTAGAATACAGCCGGTGTTTAATACAGCCGGTGTAGAATACAGCCGGTGTTTAATACAGCCGGTGTAGAATACAGCCGGTGTTTAATACAGCCGGTGTATAATACAGCCGGTGTAGAATACAGCCGGTGTTTAATACAGCCGGTAGTACAGCGGTGTTTAATACAGCCGGTGTAGAATACAGCCGGTGTTTAATACAGCCGGTGTTTAATACAGCCGGTGTTTAATACAGCCGGTGTTTGAATACAGCCGGTGTAGAATACAGCCGGTGTTTAATACAGCCGGTGTTTAATACAGCCGGTGTAGAATACAGCCGGTGTAGAATACAGCCGGTGTAGAATACAGCCGGTGTTTAATACAGCCGGTGTTTAATACAGCCGGTGTTTAATACAGCCGGTGTTTAATACAGCCGGTGTAGAATACAGCCGGTGTAGAATACAGCCGGTGTAGAATACAGCCGGTGTTTAATACAGCCGGTGTAGAATACAGCCGGTGTTTAATACAGCCGGTGTTTAATACAGCCGGTGTAGAATACAGCCGGTGTAGAATACAGCCGGTGTTTAATACAGCCGGTGTTTAATACAGCCGGTGTTTAATACAGCCGGTGTAGAATACAGCCGGTGTTTAATACAGCCGGTGTAGAATACAGCCGGTGTTTAATACAGCCGGTGTAGAATACAGCCGGTGTAGAATACAGCCGGTGTAGAATACAGCCGGTGTTTAATACAGCCGGTGTTTAATACAGCCGGTGTAGAATACAGCCGGTGTAGAATACAGCCGGTGTAGAATACAGCCGGTGTTTAATACAGCCGGTGTTTAATACAGCCGGTGTAGAATACAGCCGGTGTTTAATACAGCCGGTGTTTAATACAGTCGGTGTAGAATACAGCCGGTGTTTAATACAGCCGGTGTAGAATACAGCCGGTGTTTAATACAGCCGGTGTTGAATACAGCCGGTGTTTAATACAGCCGGTGTTTAATACAGCCGGTGTTTAATACAGCCGGTGTTTAATACAGCCGGTGTTTAATACAGCAGGTGTTTAATACAGCAGGTGTTAATACAGCCGGTGTTTAATACAGCCGGTGTTTAATACAGCCGGTGTTTAATACAGCAGGTCGTTTAATACAGCCGGTGTTTAATACAGCCGGTAGTTTAATACAGCCGGTGTAGAATACAGCCGGTGTAGAATACAGCCGGTGTTTAGTACAGCCGGTGTAGAATACAGCCGGTGTTTAATACAGCCGGTGTAGAATACAGCCGGTGTAGAATACAGCCGGTGTTTAGAATACAGCCGGTGTTTAATACAGCCGGTGTTTAATACAGCCGGTGTAGAATACAGCCGGTGTAGAATACAGCCGGTGTTTAATACAGCCGGTGTAGAATACAGCCGGTGTTTAATACAGCCGGTGTTGAATACAGCAGGTGTAGAATACAGCCGGTGTAGAATACAGCCGGTGTTTAATACAGCCGGTGTTTAATACAGCGGTGTGCACAGCGGTGAGAATACAGCGGTGTAGAATACAGCGGTGTTTAATACAGCAGGTGTTTA
>NW_026278152.1:0-3746 GCF_023373465.1 Oncorhynchus keta | reverse complement strand
TACTGTACATTGTGGTGTAGTCTGAGGGATACATACTGTACATTGGGGTGTAGTCTGGGGATACATACTGTACTATTGTGGTGTAGTCTGAGGGATACATACTGTACATTGGGGTGTAGTCTGAGGATACATACTGTATATTGTGGTGTAGTCTGAGGGATACATACTGTACATTGGGGTGTAGTCTGAGGGGTACATACTGTATATTGTGGTGTAGTCTGAGGGATACATACTGTACATTGGGGTGTAGTCTGAGGGATACATACTGTACATTGGGGTGTAGTCTGAGGGATACATACTGTACATTGGGGTGTAGTCTGAGGGATACATACTGTACATTGTGGTGTAGTCTGAGGGATACATACTGTACATTGGGGTGTAGTCTGAGGGTACATACTGTATATTGTGGTGTAGTCTGAGGGATACATACTGTACATTGGTGGTGTAGTCTGAGGGGTACATACTGTACATTGTGGGTGTAGTCTGAGGGATACATACTGTACATTGTGGTGTAGTCTGAGGGATACATACTGTACATTGGGGTGTAGTCTGAGGGATACATACTGTACATTGGGGTGTAGTCTGAGGGATACATACTGTACATTGTGGTGTAGTCTGAGGGATACATACTGTACATTGTGGTGTAGTCTGAGGGATACATACTGTACATTGTGGTGT
Source organism: Oncorhynchus keta (assembly GCF_023373465.1). NCBI lineage: Eukaryota > Metazoa > Chordata > Actinopteri > Salmoniformes > Salmonidae > Oncorhynchus > Oncorhynchus keta. The sequence goes on along the minus strand of NW_026278152.1, from coordinate 3,068 downwards.
AGTCTGAGGGATACATACTGTACATTGTGGTGTAGTCTGAGGGATACATACTGTACATTGGGGTGTAGTCTGAGGGATACATACTGTACATTGTGGTGTAGTCTGAGGGATACATACTGTACATTGGGGTGTAGTCTGAGGGGTACATACTGTATATTGTGGTGTAGTCTGAGGGATACATACTGTACATTGGGGTGTAGTCTGAGGGTACATACTGTATATTGTGGTGTAGTCTGAGGGATACATACTGTACATTGGGGTGTAGTCTGAGGGATACATACTGTACATTGGGGTGTAGTCTGAGGGATACATACTGTACATTGGGGTGTAGTCTGAGGGATACATACTGTACATTGTGGTGTAGTCTGAGGGATACATACTGTACATTGTGGTGTAGTCTGAGGGATACATACTGTACATTGGGGTGTAGTCTGAGGGGTACATACTGTATATTGTGGTGTAGTCTGAGGATACATACTGTACATTGGGGTGTAGTCTGAGGGATACATACTGTACATTGTGGTGTAGTCTGAGGGATACATACTGTACATTGTGGTGTAGTCTGAGGGATACATACTGTACATTGGGGTGTAGTCTGAGGGATACATACTGTACATTGGGGTGTAGTCTGAGGGATACATACTGTACATTGTGGTGTAGTCTGAGGGATACATACTGTACATTGGGGTGTAGTCTGAGGGATACATACTGTACATTGGGGTGTAGTCTGAGGGTACATACTGTACATTGTGGTGTAGTCTGAGGGATACATACTGTACATTGGGGTGTAGTCTGAGGGATACATACTGTACATTGTGGTGTAGTCTGAGGATACATACTGTACATTGGGGTGTAGTCTGAGGGATACATACTGTACATTGGGGTGTAGTCTCAGGGGTACATACTGTATATTGTGGTGTAGTCTGAGGGATACATACTGTACATTGGGGTGTAGTCTGAGGGGTACATACTGTATATTGTGGTGTAGTCTGAGGGATACATACTGTACATTGGGGTGTAGTCTGAGGGATACATACTGTACATTGGGGTGTAGTCTGAGGGATACATACTGTACATTGGGGTGTAGTCTGAGGGATACATACTGTACATTGTGGTGTAGTCTGAGGGATACATACTGTACATTGGGGTGTAGTCTGAGGGATACATACTGTACATTGTGGTGTAGTCTGAGGGATACATACTGTACATTGGGGTGTAGTCTGAGGGTACATACTATATATTGTGGTGTAGTCTGAGGGATACATACTGTACATTGGGGTGTAGTCTGAGGGATACATACTGTACATTGGGGTGTAGTCTGAGGGATACATACTGTACATTGGGGTGTAGTCTGAGGGATACATACTGTACATTGTGGTGTAGTCTGAGGGATACATACTGTACATTGGGGTGTAGTCTGAGGGGTACATACTGTACATTGTGGGTAGTCTGGGTACATACTGTACATTGGGTGTAGTCTGGGGATACATACTGTACATTGGGGTGTAGTCTGAGGGATACATACTGTACATTGGTGGTGTAGTCTGAGGGATACTGTATACTGTACATTGTGGTGTAGTCTGAGGGATACATACTGTACATTGGGGTGTAGTCTGAGGGTACATACTGTATATTGTGGTGTAGTCTGAGGGATACATACTGTACATTGGGAGTGTAGTCTGAGGGTACATACTGTATATTGTGGTGTAGTCTGAGGGATACATACTGTACATTGGGGTGTAGTCTGAGGGATACATACTGTACATTGGTGGTGTAGTCTGAGGATACATACTGTACATTGGGGTGTAGTCTGAGGGATACATACTGTACATTGTGGTGTAGTCTGAGGATACATACTGTACATTGGGGTGTAGTCTGAGGGATACATACTGTATATTGTGGTGTAGTCTGAGGGATACATACTGTACATTGGGGTGTAGTCTGAGGGATACATACTGTACATTGTGGTGTAGTCTGAGGGATACATACTGTACATTGGGGTGTAGTCTGAGGGATACATACTGTACATTGGGGTGTAGTCTGAGGGATACATACTGTACATTGGGGTGTAGTCTGAGGGATACATACTGTACATTGGGGTGTAGTCTGAGGGATACATACTGTATATTGTGGTGTAGTCTGAGGATACATACTGTACATTGTGGTGTAGTCTGAGGGATACATACTGTACATTGGGGTGTAGTCTGAGGGATACATACTGTACATTGGGGTGTAGTCTGAGGGATACATACTGTACATTGGGGTGTAGTCTGAGGGATACATACTGTACATTGTGGTGTAGTCTGAGGGATACATACTGTACATTGTGGTGTAGTCTGAGGGATACATACTGTACATTGTGGTGTAGTCTGAGGGATACATACTGTACATTGGGGTGTAGTCTGAGGGATACATACTGTACATTGTGGTGTAGTCTGAGGGATACATACTGTACATTGGGGTGTAGTCTGAGGATACATACTGTATATTGTGGTGTAGTCTGAGGGATACATACTGTACATTGGGGTGTAGTCTGAGGGATACATACTGTATATTGTGGTGTAGTCTGAGGGATACATACTGTACATTGGGGTGTAGTCTGAGGGATACATACTGTACATTGTGGTGTAGTCTGAGGGATACATACTGTACATTGGGGTGTAGTCTGAGGGATACATACTGTACATTGGTGGTGTAGTCTGAGGGATACATACTGTACATTGGGGTGTAGTCTGAGGGATACATACTGTACATTGTGGTGTAGTCTGAGGGATACATACTGTACATTGGGGTGTAGTCTGAGGGATACATACTGTACATTGGGGTGTAGTCTGAGGGATACATACTGTACATTGGGGTGTAGTCTGAGGGATACATACTGTACATTGGGGTGTAGTCTGAGGGGTACATACTGTACATTGTGGGTGTAGTCTGAGGGATACATACTGTACATTGGGGTGTAGTCTGGGGGATACATACTGTACATTAGTGGTGTAGTCTGGGGATACATACTGTAAATTGGGGTGTAGTCTGAGGATACATACTGTATATTGTGGTGTAGTCTGAGG
>NW_026278150.1:572500-605927 GCF_023373465.1 Oncorhynchus keta | reverse complement strand
CCTGTCTTGTAGTCAGTCCCAGTCTCTCCTGTCTTGTAGTCAGTCCCTCTCCTTGTCTCAGTCCTGTCTTGTAGTCAGTCCCAGTCTCCCAGTCTCTCCTGTCTTGTAGTCAGTCCCAGTCTCTCCTGTCTTGTAGTCAGTCTCTCCTGTCTTGTAGTCAGTCTCCTGTCAGTCAGTGAGTCTCTCCTGTCTTGTAGTCAGTCCCAGTCTCTCCTGTCTTGTAGTCAGTCCCTGCCCTGTCTGAACGGCCAGTTGACACACTGCTAAAGGGTTGGGCTTAAATCACGGCCCAAAAGGACAAAACCAAAATCACTTCACTTTCTTGAATGATATTTCACAACCACCAGACCGCGTTACCATTAGAGGCCTTTTAAATACCGTGACAGTACACACACACACACACACACACACACACACACACACACACACACACACACACACACACACACACACACACACACACACACACACACACACACACATAAATACACGACACAGAACTCTTCCTGTCCCTTCATGCTTACAAAACAAAATATGCCGACTGTCCGTCTGTCTGTCCAGTTCTCCTGTCTCAATAAAGTTTTCCCCACGCAGTTTTGTCGTTAGTCCCTCCAGTAAAAACTCCCCACTACATTTCTAGCTCTGCTATTGGTTGGGGAAGAACTCTTCCATCCAACCGTCACTTGAGTCCAAGTCCGCCCCTGTCCCGTCGGCCAATCCGAACCCTCCGCCCGACGGCGCCACCTGCCCGCCAACGTATCCATAAGATGACAGGTCCTGACTAGACGTCCTCTGGTAGCCCTGAGGCTGACCTCCGACCCCTACCCCTCCTTGTCCCACATACCCTCCACCACCTCCAGGGCCCACCCCCATTGCCGGCCCCTGTCCAAAGGCCCCCATGTTGGGCACGCCCTGGCCCATCACCCCCTGTCCCGGCATTACCATGGGTCTGGGCTGGTTGGTCCTTGGCTGTCCTGGTCCAGCCATGTGAGGGGCAATCATGGGCCCGGCCATGCCGGCCGCAGGGTTCATAGCCCTGGGGTCCATAGGCTGGCCCTGACCCATAGCCTGGGGGTGGCCCTGTGGGTGCCCAGGGAAGTGTTGCTTGGCCAGGCGTGGGTGTGGAGGCTGTTGTCCGGGTCCAGGCTGCATGGGGCCGTAGCCCCCTGGGCCGAGCCAAAGCCCACCATATCGCCTGTAGTCCTGCCTGGTCCTCCTACCCTCCTGGCCCCCTCCCATCCCCTGGAGGGACTGCCCCTGTTGGGGTGGCCACCCTCCCATCCCTCCCTGTGGTCCTCCTCCAATTCCCAGCATGCCCTGCAACCTCTGGGCCTGGGCTTGGGCGGCCCCTTGAGGGGCTGCTGGGACATGGAGTTCATCATCATCCCCTGTGGTCCTCCGTATCCTCCTCCACCTCCAACCCCTCCTCCCGCCTGCCTCTGGACCTGCGCCGCTGGGTTGTGTCCTGGTGGAAGACCCATGGAGGCCTGGACGCTTTGGTTCTGGTGCTGCATCATTTGGCTCATGGAGGGGTTGAGGCTGTAGAGGGACTGCTGGCCGGCCCCCTGCCCGCCGTAGGGAAGGCCCATGTCGGGTTGGGGACCCACCGAGCCCCCTGGGATGCCCTGGTTCATCTGGACCATCTGCTGGTTCTGTTGTTGTTGTTGTTGTTGTTGGAGGAGGCGGGTGGCGCGATGTTCTGAGGGCCTGGCTCCTCACCGCCATCTCCTGGGGTGATCCTGGTGGGACAGAAGGGAAAGAGGAGAGGTTAGAGGGAGGAGAGAGGGGACAGGAGGGGAGGAGAGAGAGGGGAGGGAGGAGGGAGAGGTTAGAGGAGGAAGAGAGGGGACAGGAGGGGAGGAAGAGAGGGGACAGGAGGGGAGGAGAGGTTAGAGGGGAGAGAGGGACAGGAGGAGAGGAGAGGTTAGAGGGAGAGGAGGACAGGAGGAGAGGTTAGAGGGAGGAGAGAGGGGACAGGAGGGAAAGAGGAGAGGTTAGAGGGAGGAGAGAGAGGGGACAGGAGGGGAGGAGAGGTTAGAGGGGAGGAGAGAGAGGGGACAGGAGGGGAGGAGGGGAGGTTAGAGGGAGGAGAGAGGAGGACAGGAGGAGAGAGAGGGGAGGGGAGAGGGAGGAGAGAGAGGGGACAGGAGGGGAGGAGAGAGAGGTTAGGAGGGAGGGAGAGAGAGGGGACAGGAGGGGGAGGAGAGAGGTTACAGGGAGGAGAGAGAGGGGACAGGAGGGAGGGGGAGAGAGAGGGGGGACAGAGGAGAGGAGAGAGGGAGGAGGAGGGGAGGAGAGGGAGGAGAGGAGAGGTTAGGGAGGAGAGAGAGGGGACAGGAGGGGAGGAGAGGAGAGGGAGGAGAGAGGGAGAGGAGGAGAGGAGAGGTTAGAGGGAGGAGAGAGAGGGGACAGGAGGGGAGGTTGAGGAGAGGTTAGAGGGAGGAGAGAGAGGGGACAGGAGGGAGGGAGGAGGTTAGAGGGAGGAGAGAGGGGACAGGAGGGGAGGAGAGGTTAGAGGGAGGAGAGGAGGGGAGGAGGGGAGGGAGAGGTTAGGAGGGAGGAGAGAGAGGGGACAGGAGGGGAGGAGGGAGAGGACAGAGAGGGGACAGGGAGGGGAGGAGAGGTTGGGGACAGGAGGGGAGGAGAGAGAGGGGACAGGAGGGGAGGAGAGAGAGGGGGGACAGGAGGGGAGGAGAGGTTAGAGGGAGGAGAGAGAGGGACAGGAGGGGAGGAGGAGAGGTTAGAGGGAGGAGAGAGAGGGGACAGGAGGGGAAGGAGGAGAGGTTAGAGGGAGGAGAGAGAGGGGACAGGAGGGGAGGAGAGGTTAGAGGGAGGAGAGAGAGGGACAGGAGGGGAGGAGAGAGGGGACAGGAGGGGAGGAGAGAGAGGGGACAGGAGGGAGGAGAGAGAGGGGACAGGAGGGAGGAGAGAGAGGGGACAGGAGGGGAGGAGAGAGAGAGGTTAGGAGGGGAGGAGAGGTTAGAGAGGGGACAGGAGGGGAGGAGAGGAGAGGTTAGGAGGGGAGGAGAGAGAGGGGACAGGAGGGGAGGAGAGGTTAGAGGGAGGAGAGAGAGGGGACAGGGAGGGAGAGGGAGGAGAGGGAGGAGAGGAGGGGAGGAGGAGGGGAGGAGAGAGGTTAGAGGGAGGAGAGAGAGGGACAGGAGGGGGGGGGTTAGAGGAGAGAGAGAGGGGACAGGAGGGGAGGAGAGTTAGAGGGAGGAGAGAGAGGGGACAGGAGGGGAGGAGAGGAGAGGTTAGAGGGAGGAGAGAGAGGGGACAGGAGGGGGAGAGGGAGAGGTTAGAGGGAGGAGAGAGAGGGGAGGAGGGGAGGAGAGGTTAGAGGGAGGAGAGAGAGGGGACAGGAGGGAGGAGAGGTTAGAGGAGGAGAGAGAGGGGACAGGAGGGGAGGAGGTTAGAGGGAGGAGAGAGAGGGGACAGGAGGGGAGGAGAGGTTAGGAGGGAGGAGAGGAGGGGACAGGAGGGGAGGAGAGGAGAGGTTAGAGGAGGAGAGAGAGAGAGGAGGGGGAGAGAGAGGGGAGGAGGGGAGGAGAGGTTAGAGGGAGGAGAGAGAGGGGACAGGAGGGGAGGAGAGGTTAGAGGGAGGAGAGAGAGGGGACAGAAGGGAAAGAGGAGAGGTTAGAGGGAGGAGAGAGAGGGGACAGGAGGGGAGGAGGAGAGGTTAGAGGGAGGAGAGAGAGGGGACAGGAGGGGAGGAGAGGGAGGGAGGAGAGAGAGGGGACAGGAGGGGAGGAGAGGAGAGAGGGGGAGGAGAGAGAGGGGACAGGAGGAGGAGAGGAGAGGTTAGAGGGAGGAGAGAGAGGGGACAGGAGGGGAGGAGAGGGAGAGGGAGGAGAGAGAGGGGACAGGAGGGGAGGAGAGGTTAGAGGGAGGAGAGAGAGGGGGGAGGGAGGAGAGGTTAGAGGGAGGAGAGAGAGGGGACAGGAGGGGAGGAGAGGTTAGAGGGAGGAGAGAGAGGGGACAGGAGGGGAGGAGAGGTTGAGAGGGAGGAGAGAGAGGAGGGAGGAGAGGTTAGAGAGGAGAGAGGGGAGGGGAGGAGAGGTTAGAGGGAGGAGAGAGAGGGGACAGGAGGGGAGAGAGAGAGAGGTTAGGAGGGGAGGAGAGAGAGGGGACAGGAGGAGGAGAGGAGAGAAAGGGGACAGGAGGGGAGGAGAGAGAGGTTAGGAGGAGGAGGGAGAGAGGGGACAGGAGGGGGGGAGAGAGAGGGGACAGGAGGGGAGGGGAGGAGAGGTTAGAGGGAGGAGAGAGAGGGGACAGGAGGGGAGGAGAGGTTAGAGGGGAGGAGGGAGGAGGGGACAGGAGGGAGGAGGAGAGGGGGACAGGAGGGGAGGAGAGGAGAGGTTAGAGGGAGGAGAGAGAGGGGACAGGAGGGGAGGAGAGAGAGGGACAGGAGGGAGGAGAGAGAGAGGGACAGGGAGGGGGAGGAGAGGTTAGAGGGAGGAGAGAGAGGGGACAGAGGAGGAGAGAGGAGAGAGGGGAGGAGAGAGAGAGGACAGGAGGGGAGGAGAGAGAGGTTGGGGAGGGGAGGAGAGAGGTTAGGGGAGGGAGAGAGAGGGACAGGAGGGGAGGAGAGGAGAGAGGGAGGAGAGAGAGGGGACAGGGGAGGGGAGGAGGAGAGGTTAGAGGGAGAGGGAGGAGGGAGGGGGGACAGAGGGAGGAGAGGAGAGGGACAGGAGGGGAGGAGAGGAGAGAGAGGGGGGAGGAGGAGAGGTTAGAGGGAGGAGAGAGAGGGGACAGGAGGGGAGGAGAGGGAGAGGGAGGAGAGGAGGGGAGGGAGGAGGAGAGGAGGGGAGGAGAGAGAGGGGACAGGGAGGGGAGGGAGAGAGGGGACAGGAGGAGAGGTTAGAGGGAGGAGAGAGAGGGGACAGGAGGGGAGGAGAGGTTAGAGGGAGGAGAGAGAGGGGACAGGAGGGGTGAGAGGAGAGGTTAGAGGGAGGAGAGAGAGGGGACAGGAGGAGAGAGAGAGGAGTTAGAGGAGGGGAGAGGGGAGAGGGAGGGGAGGAGAGAGAGGGACAGGGAGGGGAGGAGAGGGCTAGAGGGAGGAGAGAGAGGGGACAGGAGGGGAGGAGAGGGAGAGGAGGGGAGAGGAGGGGACAGGAGGGGAGAGAGGTTAGGGGAGGAGGAGGGGAGAGGGGAGTTAGAGAGGAGGAGAGGGGAGAGGGAGAGGAGAGGGGAGGAGAGGTTAGAGGGGAGGAGAGTTAGAGGGAGACAGAGAGGACAGGAGGAGGAGAGGTTAGAGGGAGGGGAGGAGAGGGGACAGGAGGGAGAGAGAGGGGACAGGAGGGGAGGGGAGGGGAGGAGGCGAGGAGAGGAGGGGAGGAGAGAGAGGGGACAGGAGGGGGAGAGGTTAGAGAGGAGAGGTTACAGAGGGAGAGGCTAGGAGGAGAGAGGGGACAGGAGGGGAGGAGAGGTTAGAGGGAGGAGAGAGAGGGGACAGGAGGGGAGGAGAAGAGTTAGAGGGAGGAGAGGAGAGGTTAGAGGGGAGGAGAGGGGACAGAGGGAGGAGAGAGAGGGGACAGGAGGGAGGAGAGGAGGGAGGAGAGGGGGGACAGGAGGGGAGGAGAGGAGAGGACAGGGGGGAGGGAGGTTAGAGGGGACAGGAGGGGAGGAGAGGAGGGGTTAGGAGGGGAGGGAGGAGAGAGGAGGGGGACAGGGAGGAGAGGTTAGAGGGAGGAGAGAGGGACAGGGGGAGGGGAGGAGAGGTTAGAGGGAGGAGAGAGGGGACAGGAGGGGAGGAGAGGAGAGGTTAGCGGACAGGAGGAGGAGAGAGAGGACAGGAGGGGAGGAGAGAGTTACAGGAAGGGAGGGAGGAGAGGACAGGAGGGGAGGAGAGAGTTAGAGGGACAGGAGGGGAGGAGAGAGAGGTTAGGAAGGAGGAGAGAGAGGACAGGGAGGGACAGGAGGGGAGGAGAGGTTAGAGGGGACAGGGAGGGGAGAGGGGACAGGAAGGGGAGAGAGAGGTTAGAGGGAGGAGAGAGAGGGGACAGGAGGGGAGGAGAGGAGAGAAAGGGGACAGGAGGGGAGGAGAGAGAGGACAGGAGGGGGAGGAGGAGAGAGGGGACAGGAGGGGAGGAGAGAGAGGGAGAGAGGGAGGAGAGGTTAGAGGGGAGGAGGGGAGGAGAGGAGGGGAGGAGAGGAGAGAGAGGGACAGGAGGGGAGAGGAGAGGTTAGGGGAGGAGGGAGGAGGAGAGAGGGGACAGGAGGGGAGGAGAGGAGAGAAAGGGGACAGGAGGGGAGGAGAGAGGGGGACAGGAGGGGAGGAGAGAGGACAGGGGGGAGGAGGGGAGGGAGGAGGGAGAGGTTAGAGGGGAGGAGAGAGAGGGGGGACAGGAGGGGAGGAGAGGTTAGAGGGGACAGGAGGGGAGAGAGAGGGACAGGAGGAGAGGAGAGAGAGGGGACAGGAGGGGAGGAGAGAGAGGGGACAGGAGGAGGAGAGGTTAGAGGGAGGAGAGAGGGGACAGGAGGGGAGAGAGAGAAAGGGGACAGGAGGGGGAGGAGAGGAGAGGTTAGGAGGGAGGAGAGAGAGGGGACAGGAGGGGGAGGAGAGGTTAGAGGGGAGAGAGAGGGGAGGAGGAGAGGGGACAGGGAGGGAGGAGAGAGAGAGAGGGACAGGAGGAGGAGAGGAGAGAAGAGGGGACAGGGAGGGGAGGAGAGGAGAGAAAGGGGACAGGAGGGGAGGAGAGAGAGGACAGGGGGGGGAGGAGAGGTTAGGAGGGGAGGAGAGAGAGGGGACAGGAGGGGAGGAGAGGAGAGGTTACAGGGAGGGGAGGAGAGAGAGGGGGGACAGGAGGGGAGGAGAGAGGTTACAGGAGGGGAGGAGAGAGAGGGACAGGAGGAGGAGAGGAGAGGGACAGGGAGGGAGGAGAGGAGAGAAAGGGGACAGGAGGGGAGGAGAGAGAGGACAGGGGGGGGAGGAGAGGGGACAGGAGGAGGAGAGAGGGACAGGAGGGGAGGAGAGAGGGGAGGGGAGAGAGAGGACAGGAGGAGGAGAGAGAGAAAGGACAGGAGGGGAGGAGAGAGAGAGAAAGGGGACAGGAGGGGAGGAGAGAGAGGGGACAGGAGGGGAGGAGAGAGAGGGGACAGGAGGAGGAGAGAGAGGGGACAGGAGGGAGGAGAGAGTTAGAGGACAGGAGGGGAGGAGAGAGGGGACAGGAGGGGAGGAGAGAGAGGGAGGAGAGAGAGGGGACAGGAGGGGAGGAGAGAGAGACAGGAGGGGAGGAGAGGAGGGGACAGGGGGGAGGAGAGAGAGGACAGGAGGGGAGGAGAGGAGAGGACAGGAGGGAGGAGAGAGAGAGGACAGAGGGGAGGAGAGATGAGGGACAGGAGGGGAGGAGAGAGAGGACAGGAGGGGAGGAGAGGAGGGAAGAAAGGGGACAGGAGGGGAGGAGAGAGAGACAGGAGGGGAGGAGAGAGAAAGGGGAGGGAGGGGAGGAGAGAGAGGACAGGAGGGGGAGGAGAGAGAGGGGACAGGGAGGGGACAGGAGGGGAGGAGAGAGAGGGGACAGGAGGGGAGGAGAGAGAGGGACAGGAGGGGAGGAGAGGACAGGAGGGGAGGAGAGAGAGGGGACAGGAGGAGGAGAGAGAGGGGACAGGAGGAGGGAGAGAGGGGACAGGAGGGAGGAGAGAGAAGACAGGAGGGGAGGAGAGAGAGAGTGGACAGGAGGGGAGAAGAGAGAGGGGACAGGAGGGGAGGAGAGAGAGGAGACAGGAGGGGAGGAGAGAGGAGACATGACAGGAGGAGGAGAGAGAGGGGACAGGAGGGGAGAGAGAGAGGGGACAGGAGGGGAGGAGAGACAGGGGAGGACAGGAGGGGAGGAGAGAGAGGGGACAGGAGGGGAGGAGAGAGGGGAGGACAGGAGGGGAGGAGAGGAGAGAGAGGACAGGAGGAGGAGAGAGAGAGGGTACAGGAGGGGAGAGAGAGAGGGTACAGGAGGGGAGGAGAGAGGGACAGGAGGGGAGGAGAGAGAGGGACAGGAGGGGAGGAGAGAAGAGGAGGGAGGAGGAGAGAGGAGGGGACAGGAGGGGAGGAGAGAGAGGGACAGGAGGGGAGGAGAGAGAGAGGACAGGAGGGGAGAGAGAGAGGACAGGAGGGGAGGAGAGAGGGTACAGGAGGGGAGAGAGAGAGGGACAGGAGGGGAGAGAGAGAGGGACAGGAGGGGGAGAGAGAGGGGACAGGAGGGGAGGAGAGAGAGATGACAGGAGGGGAGGAGAGAGAGGAGGGAGAGAGGAGGGTACAGGAGAGAGAGAGGACAGGAGGAGGAGAGAGAGAGTACAGGAGGGAGGAGAGAGGGGACAGGAGGGGAGAGAGAGAGGGGACAGGAGGAGGAGAGAGAGAGGGACAGGAAGGGGAGAGAGAGAGGGACAGGAGGAGGAGAGAGAGGAGACAGGAGGGAGAGAGGGGACAGGAGGGGAGGAGAGAGAGAGGGACAGGAGGGGAGGAGAGAGAGGTGACAGGAGGGGAGAGAGGGACAGGAGGGGAGACAGGAGGGGAGGAGAGAGAAGGGGGGAGGGAGAGAGGTGACAGGAGGAGAGAGAGAGGGGACAGGAGGAGGGGAGAGACAGGACAGGAGGAGAGAGAGAGGTGTGTTAAAGACCAACAGAGTGGTCACTGAGGTTTCTGTGATCAATTTGTCATTTTATTCATAGTTTGATTACTTCTTATAAGGTCACCAATATTCCACATGTGAAGTACATGATGTTGTTATCCAGAATGGAAAGACAAGCAGAGAGAACTAGACACAGACGACGTGAGAGAGACACTCTCTCTCCCTCTCTCTCTCTCCCTCTCTCTCCCTCTCTCTCTCAGGGAGGAGCAGATCTGTCTCTCTCTCTCTCAGGGAGGAGCAGATCTGTCTCCTCTCTCTCTCTCTCTCTCTCTTATCTCTCTCTCTCTCTCTGTCTCTCTCTCTCTCTCTCTCTCCTCAGGGAGGAGCAGATCTGTCTCTCTCTCTCTCCCTATTTCTCTCTCTCCTTATCTCTCTCTCTCTCTCAGGGAGGAGCAGATCTGTCTCTCTCTCTGACAGTGTCGCCGGAACTCTGGGGATCCGGGACCGGTTGCCAAGGTAACAGGCAGAGACAGAATATTTTTTCAGGAGGAAATTACCAAAGAGGAGTAGCGGAACGATATGGAACGCCTACGACGGGGAGGAGGGGGAGAGGAGAGAGACAGGGGGAGGAGGGGGAGGAGGAGAGAGAGACAGGGGGAGGAGGGGGGGGAGAGGAGAGAGAGACAGGGGAGAGAGCGAATACGCAGAGGAGAATCTGATTGGTCAGAGATGATATCATCTTCAACAGTGTGTGATTACAGGTTTATGAGCACGTGTGTGCCTGTTTGTGTGTTTCCATGTATGTGGGTATGTCAGGGTTTAGGGTGGAGTTGAGGAATACTGGTTGACCTGTGGGTAGGGGGGTATATAATATATTACCTTCATACTGGTGACCTGTGGGAGGGGGTATATAATATATTACCTTGATACTGGCTGACCTGTGGGTGGGGGGGGTATATAATATATTACCTTGATACTGGTTGACCTGTGGGTAGGGGGGGTATAATATATTACCTTGATACTGGTTGACCTGTGGGTAGGGGGAGGGGTATATAATATATTACCTTGATACTGGTGACCTGTGGGTAGGGGGGTATATAATATATTACCTTGATACTGGTTGACCTGTGGGTAGGGGGTATATAATATATTACCTTGATACTGGTTGACCTGTGGGTAGGGGGTATATAATATATTACCTTGATACTGGTTGACCTGTGGGTAGGGGGGTATATAATATATTACCTTGATACTGGTTGACCTGTGGGTAGGGGGTATATAATATATTACCTTGATACTGGTTGACCTGTGGGTAGGGGGTTATAATATATTACCTTGATACTGGTTGACCTGTGGGTAGGGGGGTATATAATATATTACCTTGATACTGGTTGACCTGTGGGTAGGGGGGTATATAATATATTACCTTGATACTGGTTGACCTGTGGGTAGGGGGGGTTATAATATATTACCTTGATACTGGTTGACCTGTGGGTAGGGGGTATATAATATATTACCTTGATACTGGTTGACCTGTGGGTAGGGGGGTATATAATATATTACCTTGATACTGGCTGACCTGTGGGTAGGGGGGTATATAATATATTACCTTGATACTGGTTGACCTGTGGGTAGGGGGTATATAATATATTACCTTGATACTGGTTGACCTGTGGGTAGGGGGGTATATAATATATTACCTTGATACTGGTTGACCTGTGGGTAGGGGGGTATATAATATATACCTTGATACTGGTTGACCTGTGGGTAGGGGGGTATATAATATATTACCTTGATACTGGTTGACCTGTGGGTAGGGGGGTATATAATATATTACCTTGATACTGGTTGACCTGTGGGTAGGGGGTATATAATATATTACCTTGATACTGGTTGACCTGTGGGTAGGGGGGTATATAATATATTACCTTGATACTGGCTGACCTGTGGGTAGGGGGGTATATAATATATTACCTTGATACTGGTTGACCTGTGGGTAGGGGGTATATAATATATTACCTTGATACTGGTTGACCTGTGGGTAGGGGGTATATAATATATTACCTTGATACTGGTTGACCTGTGGGTAGGGGTATATAATATATTACCTTGATACTGGTTGACCTGTGGGTAGGGGGTATATAATATATTACCTTGATACTGGTTGACCTGTGGGTAGGGGGGTATATAATATATTACCTTGATACTGGTTGACCTGTGGGTAGGGGTATATAATATATTACCTTGATACTGGTTGACCTGTGGGTAGGGGGGTATATAATATATTACCTTGATACTGGTTGACCTGTGGGTAGGGGGTATATAATATATTACCTTGATACTGGTTGACCTGTGGGTAGGGGGTATATAATATATTACCTTGATACTGGTTGACCTGTGGGTAGGGGGGTATATAATATATTACCTTGATACTGGTTGACCTGTGGGTAGGGTATATAATATATTACCTTGATACTGGTTGACCTGTGGGTAGGGGGGTATATAATATATTACCTTGATACTGGTTGACCTGTGGGTAGGGGGGTATATAATATATTACCTTGATACTGGTTGACCTGTGGGTAGGGGGTATATAATATATTACCTTGATACTGGTTGACCTGTGGGTAGGGGGGTATATAATATATTACCTTGATACTGGTTGACCTGTGGGTAGGGGGGTATATAATATATTACCTTGATACTGGTTGACCTGTGGGTAGGGGTATATAATATATTACCTTGATACTGGTTGACCTGTGGGTAGGGGGGTATATAATATATTACCTTGATACTGGTTGACCTGTGGGTAGGGGGGTATATAATATATTACCTTGATACTGGTTGACCTGTGGGTAGGGGGTATATAATATATTACCTTGATACTGGTTGACCTGTGGGTAGGGGGGTATATAATATATTACCTTGATACTGGTTGACCTGTGGGTAGGGGGGTATATAATATATTACCTTGATACTGGTTGACCTGTGGGTAGGGGGGTATATAATATATTACCTTGATACTGGTTGACCTGTGGGTAGGGGGTATATAATATATTACCTTGATACTGGTTGACCTGTGGGTAGGGGGGTATATAATATATTACCTTGATACTGGTTGACCTGTGGGTAGGGGGTATATAATATATTACCTTGATACTGGTTGACCTGTGGGTAGGGGGGTATATAATATATTACCTTGATACTGGTTGACCTGTGGGTAGGGTATATAATATATTACCTTGATACTGGTTGACCTGTGGGTAGGGTATATAATATATTACCTTGATACTGGTTGACCTGTGGGTAGGGGTATATAATATATTACCTTGATACTGGTTGACTGTGGGTGGGTATATAATATATTACCTGATACTGGTTGACCTGTGGGTAGGGGGTATATAATATATTACCTTGATACTGGTTGACCTGTGGGTAGGGTATATAATATATTACCTTGATACTGGTTGACCTGTGGGTAGGGTATATAATATATTACCTTGATACTGGTTGACCTGTGGGTAGGGGGAGATGCTATAATATATTACCTTGACATACTGGTTGACCATGTGGGTTTCTGGGGGGGTATATAATATATTACCTTGATACTGGTTGACCTGTGGGTAGGGTATATAATATATTACTGATTTCACTGGTTGACCTGTGGGTTAGGGTATATAATATATTACCTTGGAGCTATACTGGTTGACCTGTGGAAGGTTAGTATCATAATATATTACCTTGATACTTCCTGTGGTTAGTGACATCATTTCCCGTGTTCCACTGGAAAGGTCAAGTAAAGACCAATTCAGCTAAGAAGTACCGTATATATAGTCAACACAGTCACCGGGGACTATAGTCTGTGGACGAATCATAAAATCAGCAGTACAATATGCCTGTACTTTCACATTAACAGTTTTAATCATCAAATGTTGATGTCTGTTTGTTGACAAACCAACTGTACCAACCTGTTATATATCTATAGTCTGAGTGTGATTAATGTCAGTCAATTTAGAACAGTATATGTTAGTTAGTAATCAGTATATATATCTATAGTCTGTTAGTAATCAGTATATATATCTATAGTGTGTAATCAGTATATATATCTATAGTGTTAGTAATCAGTATATATATCTATAGTGTTAGTAATCAGTATATATATCTATAGTCTGTAGTGTTAGTAATCAGTATATATATCTATAGTGTTAGTAATCAGTATATATATATATATAGTCTGTAGTGTTAGTAATCAGTATATATATCTATAGTCTGTAGTGTTAGTAATCAGTATATATATCTATAGTGTTATATATATCTATAGTAATCAGTATATATATCTATAGTCTGTAGTGTTAGTAATCAGTATATATATCTATAGTGTTAGTAATCAGTATATATATATCTATAGTCTGTAGTGTTAGTAATCAGTATATATATCTATAGTGTTAGTAATCAGTATATATATCTATAGTCTGTAGTGTTAGTAATCAGTATATATATCTATAGTCTGTAGTGTTAGTAATCAGTATATATATCTATAGTCTGTAGTGTTAGTAATCAGTATATATATCTATAGTCTGTAGTGTTAGTAATCAGTATATATAACTATAGTGTTAGTAATCAGTATATATATCTATAGTCTGTAGTGTTAGTAATCAGTATATATATCTATATTCTGTAGTGTTAGTAATCAGTATATATATCTATAGTGTTAGTAATCAGTATATATAACTATAGTGTTAGTAATCAGTATATATATCTATAGTCTGTAGTGTTAGTAATCAGTATATATATCTATATAGTGTTAGTAATCAGTATATATATCTAATCAGTATATATATCTATAGTCTATAGTGTTAGTAATCAGTATATATATCTATAGTCTGTTAATCAGTATAGTAATCTAGTATATATAACTATAGTGTTAGTAATCAGTATATATATCTATAGTCTGTAGTGTTAGTAATCAGTATATATATCTATAGTCTATAGTGTTAGTAATCAGTATATATATCTATAGTCTGTAGTGTTAGTAATCAGTATATATCTATAGTCTGTAGTGTTAGTAATCAGTATATATATCTATAGTCTATAGTGTTAGTAATCAGTATATATATCTATAGTCTGTAGTGTTAGTAATCAGTATATATATCTATAGTCTATAGTGTTAGTAATCAGTATATATATCTATAGTCTGTAGTGTTAGTAATCTAGTGTATAATATATCTATAGTCTATAGTGTTAGTAATCAGTATATATATCTATATTCTGTAGTGTTAGTAATCAGTATATATATCTATAGTGTTAGTAATCAGTATATATATCTATAGTGTTAGTAATCAGTATATATATCTATAGTCTGTAGTGTTAGTAATCAGTATATATATCTATAGT
This sequence comes from Oncorhynchus keta, assembly GCF_023373465.1. Classification (NCBI taxonomy): domain Eukaryota; kingdom Metazoa; phylum Chordata; class Actinopteri; order Salmoniformes; family Salmonidae; genus Oncorhynchus; species Oncorhynchus keta. Next base: position 591,969 of record NW_026278150.1, on the reverse strand, counting down.
CTATAGTTTAGTAATCAGTATATATATCTATAGTCTGTAGTGTTAGTAATCAGTATATATATCTATAGTCTATAGTGTTAGTAATCAGTATATATATAGTCTATAGTGTTAGTAATCAGTATATATATCTATAGTCTGTAGTGTTAGTAATCAGTATATATATGTGTTAGTAATCAGTATATATATCTATAGTCTATTAGTAATCAGTATATATATCTATAGTCTGTAGTGTTAGTAATCAGTATATATCTATATATCTATAGTCTGTAGTGTTAGTAATCAGTATATATATCTATAGTGTTAGTAATCAGTATATATATCTATAGTCTGTAGTGTTAGTAATCAGTATATATATCTATAGTCTGTAGTGTTAGTAATCAGTATATATATCTATAGTCTATAGTGTTAGTAATCAGTATATATATCTATAGTCTGTAGTGTTAGTAATCAGTATATATATCTATAGTCTATAGTGTTAGTAATCAGTATATATATCTATAGTCTGTAGTGTTAGTAATCAGTATATATATCTATAGTCTATATATATCTATAGTCTGTAGTGTTAGTAATCAGTATATATATCTATAGTGTTAGTAATCAGTATATATATCTATAGTCTGTAGTGTTAGTAATCAGTATATATATCTATAGTCTGTAGTGTTAGTAATCAGTATATATAACTATAGTGTTAGTAATCAGTATATATATCTATAGTCTGTAGTGTTAGTAATCAGTATATATATCTATATTCTATAGTGTTAGTAATCAGTATATATATCTATAGTGTTAGTAATCAGTATATATATATATCTATAGTCTGTAATCAGTTAGTAATCAGTATATATATCTATAGTCTATAGTGTTAGTAATCAGTATATATATCTATAGTCTGTAGTGTTAGTAATCAGTATATATATCTATAGTCTATAGTGTTAGTAATCAGTATATATATCTATAGTCTGTAGTGTTAGTAATCAGTATATATATCTATAGTCTATAGTGTTAGTAATCAGTATATATATCTATAGTCTGTAGTGTTAGTAATCAGTATATATATCTGTAGTGTTAGTAATCAGTATATATATCTATAGTGTGTTAGTAATCAGTATATATATCTATAGTCTGTAGTGTTAGTAATCAGTATATATATCTATAGTCTGTAGTGTTAGTAATCAGTATATATATCTATAGTGTTAGTAATCAGTATATATATCTATAGTGTTAGTAATCAGTATATATATCTATAGTCTGTAGTGTTAGTAATCAGTATATATATATAGTGTTAGTAATCTATAGTGTTAGTAATCAGTATATATATCTATAGTCTAGTGTTAGTAATCAGTATATATATCTATAGTCTATAGTGTTAGTAATCAGTATATATATCTATAGTCTATAGTGTTAGTAATCAGTATATATATCTATAGTCTGTAGTGTTAATAATCAGTATATATATCTATAGTCTATAGTGTTAGTAATCAGTATATATATCTATAGTCTGTAGTGTTAGTAATCAGTATATATATCTATAGTCTGTAGTGTTAGTAATCAGTATATATATCTATAGTGTTAGTAATCAGTATATATATCTATAGTCTGTAGTGTTATATTCAGTATATATAACTATAGTGTTAGTAATCAGTATAATCTATAGTGTTATAATCAGTATATATATCTATATTCTATAGTGTTAGTAATCAGTATATATATCTATAGTGTTAATAATCAGTATATATATCTATAGTCTGTAGTGTTAGTAATCAGTATATATATCTATAGTCTATAGTGTTAGTAATCAGTATATATATCTATAGTCTATAGTCTATAGTGTTAGTAATCAGTATATATATCTATAGTCTGTAGTGTTAGTAATCAGTATATATATCTATAGTCAGTATAGTGTTAGTAATCAGTATATATATCTATAGTCTATAGTGTTAGTAATCAGTATATATATCTATAGTCTATAGTGTTAGTAATCAGTATATATATCTAGTCTGTAGTGTTAATAATCAGTATATATATCTATAGTCTATAGTGTTAGTAATCAGTATATATATCTATAGTCTGTAGTGTTAGTAATCAGTATATATATCTATAGTCTATAGTGTTAGTAATCAGTATATATATCTGAGTGTTAGTAATCAGTATATATATCTATAGTCTGTAGTGTTAGTAATCAGTATATATATCTATAGTTGTAATCAGTATATATATCTAAGTCAGTATATCAGTATATATATCTATAGTGTTAGTAATCAGTATATATATCTATAGTGTTAGTAATCAGTATATATATCTATAGTGTTAGTGTTAGTAATCAGTATATATCTATAGTGTTGTAATCAGTATATATATCTATATTCTATAGTGTGTTAGTAATCAGTATATATATCTATACTGTAGTGTTAGTAATCAGTATATATATCTATAGTGTGTATATATATCTATAGTTAATAATCAGTATATATATCTATAGTCTATAGTGTTAGTAATCAGTATATATATCTATAGTCTGTAGTGTTAGTAATCAGTATATATATCTATAGTCTGTAGTGTTAGTAATCAGTATATATATCTATAGTCTATAGTGTTAGTAATCAGTATATATATCTATAGTCTGTAGTGTTAGTAATCAGTATATATATATATCTATAGTCTGTAGTGTTAGTAATCAGTATATATATCTATAGTGTTAGTAATCAGTATATATATCTATAGTCTATAGTGTTAGTAATCAGTATATATATCTATACGTGTTAGTAATCAGTATATATATATCTATAGTCTGTAGTGTTAGTAATCAGTATATATATCTATAGTCTATAGTGTTAGTAATCAGTATATATCTATAGTCTATAGTGTTAGTAATCAGTATATATATCTATAGTCTGTAGTGTTAGTAATCAGTATATATATCTATAGTCTGTAGTGTTAGTAATCAGTATATATATCTATAGTCTGTAGTGTTAGTAATCAGTATATATATCTATAGTCTGTAGTGTTAGTAAATCAGTATATATATCTATAGTCTATAGTGTTAGTAATCAGTATATATATCTATAGTCTATAGTGTTAGTAATCAGTATATATATCTATAGTGTTAGTAATGTTAGTAATAGTCTGTAGTGTTATATCTATATCTATAGTGTTAGTAATCAGTATATATATAGTCTATAGTCTGTAGTGTTAGTAATCAGTATATATATCTATAGTCTATAGTGTTAGTAATCAGTATATATATCTATAGTCTGTAGTGTTAGTAATCAGTATATATATCTATAGTCTGTAGTGTTAGTAATCAGTATATATAACTATAGTCTATAGTGTTAGTAATCAGTATGTATATCTATAGTCTGGTAGTGTTGTAATCAGGTGTGTGTGTGATCTAGTAGTGTATAGTGTTAGTAATCAGTATATATATCTATAGTGTGTGTAATGTGTGTATATCTATAGTCTGTAGTGTTAGTAATCAGTGTATATATCTAGTCTGTAGTGTTAGTAATCAGTATATATATATCTATAGTGTTAGTAATGTATATATATCTATAGTCTATAGTGTTAGTAATCAGTATATATATCTATAGTCTGTAGTGTTAGTGTGATCAGTATATATATCTATAGTGTTAGTAATCAGTATATATATCTGTAGTCTGTAGTGTTAGTAATCAGTATATATATCTATAGTGTGTGTTAGTAATCAGTATATGATGTATAGTGTGTGTGTTAGTAATCAGTATATATATCTATAGTCTGTCTGTTAGTAATCAGTATATATCTATAGTCTGTAGTGTGTGTCAGTATGATGGTGTGTCTGTGTGACTGTAATGTGTATATGATGTATGTCTGTGTAGAATGGTATATATATGTGATAGTGTGTGTGTTAGTGATCTGTGTATATGTGATAGTGTGTGTAATCAGTGATATATATCTATAGTCTGTGATGGTGTGTGTCTGTGATGGTATCTATAGTGTGTAATCAGTGATGGTGTGTGTTGTAATCAGTATATATATCTATAGTGTGTGTTAGTGATCAGTATATATGATCTATAGTGTTACTGTGTCAGTATATGATATCTATAGTCTGTAGTGTTAGTAATCTGTGTATATATGCTGTAGTCTGTAGTGTTAATAATCAGTGTATATATCTGAGTCTGTAGTGTTAGTAATCAGTGTATATATGTGATAGTGTAGTGTTGTAATCAGTGTGTATATGATATGTCTGTGTGTGTGTGATGGTGTGTGTCTGTGTGATGGTGTGTGTGTGTCTGTGATGGTGTGTGTGATGGTGTGTGTGATGTGTGTGTCTGTAGTGTGTGTGTGACTGTGATGGTGTGTAGTGACAGTGATGTATGTGAGTCTGTGTGTGTGTGATGGTGTGTGTGATGACAGTGTGTGTGTGATTTGTGTGTGTGTGATGGTGTGTGTGTGAGATGTGTGTGTGATCTGTGTGCTGGTGACTGTGTGTGTGTCTATGGTGTGTGTGTGTGATGGTGTTGTGTCTATGGTGTGTGTGTCCCCGATGGTGTGTGTCTGTGTGTCTGTCCTGTGTGTGTGTGTGATGGTGTGTGTCTGTGATGGTGTGTCTGTGTGATGGTGTGTGTGTCTATGGTCTGTGTGTGTGTGGGTGTGTGTATCTGATGGTCTGTGTGTGTGATCAGTGTGTGTGTGTGATGGTCTGTGTGTTCTGGTGTGTGTCCTGTGATGGTGTGTCTGTTAGTGTGTGATCAGTGTGTGTGTGTGATGGTGTGTGTGTGAATCAGTGTGACTGTGACTGTGGTCCCTGTAGTGATGGTGTGTGTCCCTGTGATGTGTGTGTGTCTGTGTGATGGTGTGTGTCTGTGTGATGGTCTGTGTGTGTGATCAGTGTGTGTGTGTGATGGTGTGTGTCTGTGTGATGGTGTTCTGTGTGTGTGGTGTGTGTGTGTGTGATGGTCTGTGTGTGTGATGGTGTGTCTGTGTGATGGTGTGTGTGTGTGTGATCAGTGTGACTGTCTGATGGTCTGTGTCTGTGACTGTGATGGTGTGTGTCTGTGTGACTGTGATGTGTGTGTGATCTGTGATGGTGTCCCTGTCTGTGTGTTGTGATGGTGTGTGTATCTGATGGTGTGTAATGTGATGGTGTGTGTCTGTGAGTGTTAGTAATCAGTGATGGTGTGTGTGTGTGATGGTGTGTGTCTGTCTGATGGTCTGTGTGTGTGATGGTGTGTATATCTATGGTGTGTCTGTTGTGTGTGTGTGGTCTGTGTGTGTGATGGTGTGTATATGTGTGTCAGTGCGTGGTATGTAGTGTGATGGTGTGTGTGTGTGATCAGTGTGTGTGTCTGATGGTGTGTGTGTGTGATGGTCAGTGTGTCTGTGTGATGGTGTGTGTGTGTTAGTAATGGTGTATGTGTATGTGTGCTGTCTGTGATGGTGTGTGTGTGTGTGATGGTGTGTGTTCTGTGTGTCTGTGTGATGTGTGTGTGTGTGATGGTAACTGTGTGTGTTCATTTAGAACACAGCAGGTCAGTGTGAGAACATCAGTGTGATTGTCCTGGATGGTGTATGTTGTTGGTGTGTGTGTGAATGTACAATCTGACTGTGTGTGTGTGTGTGTGTGTGTGTGTGTGTCAGTGTGTGGAGTGTGTGTGTGTGTGTGTGTGTGTGTGTGTGTGTTTTGACCTCTGAGTCTGTGTGAACAGGTTAACCTGGAGTTAACCTCCCTCCTCTCTGTTCAAAGTAGTCCCAAAATTATCACAGCAGGTGTTGTGTCCACACACTCTCCTCTCTGTTGTGTCCCTCCCTCCCTCAGCACACGACACACTCTGTTCTGGAATCCTGAAGCAGCCCTCCTCTCTGACTGGATTCTGTCTGATTATAATGTGTGTGTGTGACTGTGTGTCCCTGGTGTGTCTGTGATGGTGTGTGTCTGTGATGGTGTGTGTCTGTGATCCCTGTGTGACTGTGTGTCTGTGATGGTGTGTGTCTGTGATGGGTGTGTGTCTGTGTTCTGTGACTGTGTGTCTGTGATGGGGTGTGTCTGTGATGTATCTGTTGTGACTGTGTGTCTGTGATGGTCTGTTCTGTCTCCTCCCTCCCTGGTGTGTCAGCCTGTATGGTGTGTGTGTGATGGTGTGTCTGTGATGGTGTGTGTGTGTCCCCTCCTCTCTGTGGTGTGTGTGTGTGATGGTGTGTGTGTGTGATGGTGTGTGTGTGATGGTGTGTGTGTGATGGTGATGGTGTGTGTGTGTGATGTGTTGTGTGTGTGATGGTCTGTGTGTGATGGTGTCCCTCCTCATCTGTGTGTGATGCCAATGTCCCTGTTGTTGCTGTGTCTGTGTGGTCCCTCCCTCCCTCCCCTCCCTCACCTGTTCAGTGTATCCTGTGTCCTGATGGTGTGTTCTGTCTCCTGTGTAAATGACAGATCAAGAGGAATACTTTGGTGTTTAATTTGCAAAACTGACAAACGGGGAGAGAGACTGTTCTGTCCCTTCTCTCCCCTCCCTCCTCTCTGTTCTGTCTCCTCCTCTCTGTTGTGTCCCTCTTCCCTCCTCTCTGTTCTGTCCCTCCTCCTCTCTCTCTGTTCTGTCCCTCCCTCTGTTCTCCTCTCCCTCCCTCCCCTGTTCTGTCCCTCCTCTCTGTTCTGTCCCTCCCTCCCTCCCTCTCTCCCTCCCTGTCCTCCTCTCCTCCCTCCTCTCTCTGTTCCCCCTCCCCTCCTAGTATCCTCTCTGTTCTGTCCCTCCCTCCCTCCCCTCCCTCTCTGTTCTGTCCCTCCCTCCTCTCTGTTCTGTCCTCTAGTCTCTGTTCTGTCCCTCTCCCTCCCTCCTCCTCTCTGTTCTGTCCCTCTCCCTCCCTCTCTGTTCTGTCCCTCCCTCCTCCTCTCTGTTCTGTCCCTCCCTCCCTCCCTGTTCTGTCCCTCCTCCCTCCTCTCTGTTCTGTCCTTCCTCCCTCCTCTCTGTTCTGTCCCTCCCTCCCTCCCTCTGTTGTCCCTCCTCTCTCTGTTCTGTCCCTCCCTCCCTCCCTCCTCCCTCTGTTCTGTCCCTCCTCCCTCCTCTCTGTTCTGTCCTCCCCTCCCCTCCTCTCTGTTCTGTCTGTCCCTCCCCCTCCCTCCTCACTCTGTTCTGTCCCTCCCTAGTCCCTCTGTTCTGTTCTGCCCTCCTCTGTTCTGTCCCTCCTCCCTCCTCTCTGTTCTGTCCCTCCCTCCCTCCCTCCTCTCTGTTCTGTCCCTCCTGTCCCTCCCTCCCTCCCTCTGTCCTCCTCCCTCCTCCCTCTCCTCTGTTCTGTCCCTCCCCCCCTCCCTCCTCTGTTCTGTTCTCCCCCTCCTCCCCCTCCTCTCCCTGTTCTGTATCTGTTGTTGCTGCTGTCTCTGTTCTGTCCCTCCCCCCTCCCTCCTCTCTGTTCAGCTGTTCAATGTATCTGTTGTTGCTCTGTCTCTGTTCTGTCCCTTCCCTCCTCTCTGTTCAGCCAATAGTAGCTGTTGTTGCTGCTGTTCTGTCTCCCTCCCTCCTCTCTGTTCTGTCTCCTCCCTCCTCTCACCTGTTCAGCCAATAGTATCTGTTGTTGCTGCTGTCTCTGTTCTGTCTCCTCCCTCCTCTCCTCTCTGTTCCCAATCCTGCTGTTCTGTCCCTCCCTCCTCCCCTCTCCTCTCTCAGTTCTGTCTGCTGTCTCTGTTCTGTCTCCTCCCTCCCTGTTCCCCTGCTCTGTTCTGTCCCTCCCTCCTCTCCCTCCCAATAGTATCTGTTGTTGTCCTCTTCCTCCTCCCTCCCTCCCTCTCTGTTCCCTCCTCCCTCCCTCCTCTCTGTTCTGTCCCTCCCTCCCTCCTTCTGTTCCTCCCTCCCCCTCCCTCCTCTCTGTTCTGTCCCTCCCTCCCTCCTCTCTGTTCTGTCCCTCCCTCCTCTCCCTGTTCCTGTTCTGTCCCTCCCTCCCTCCTCTCTGTTCTGTCCCTCCCTCCCTCCTCTATCTGTTCTGTCTCCCCTCCCTCCCTCCTGTCTCTGTCCCTCCCTCCCTCCCTCTGTTCAGCCAATGTTCTGTCTGCCTCCTCCTCTCCCTGTTCAGCCAATAATAGTATCTGTTGTTGCTGCTGTCTCTCCTCCCTCCCTCTCCCTCCCAATCCTGCTGTCTCTGTTCTGTCTCCTCCCTCCCTGTTCAGCCAATAGTATCTGTTGTTGCTGTGTCTCTGTTCTGTCTCCTCCCTCCTCTCACCTGTTCAGCCAAATAGTATCTGTTGTTGCTGCTGTCTCTGTTCTGTCTCCTCCTCCTCTCACCTGTTCAGCCAATAGTATCTGTTGTTGCTGCTGTCTCTGTTCTGTCTCCTCCCTCCTCTCACCTGTTCAGCCAATAGTATCTGTTGTTGCTGCTGTCTCTGTTCTGTCTCCTCCCTCCTCTCACCTGTTCAGCCAATAGTATCTGTTGTTGCTGCTGTCTCTGTTCTGTCTCCTCCCTCCTCTCACCTGTTCAGCCAATAGTATCTGTTGTTGCTGCTGTCTCTGTTCTGTCTCCTCCCTCCTCTCACCTGTTCAGCCAATAGTATCTGTTGTTGCTGCTGTCTCTGTTCTGTCTCCTCCCTCCTCTCACCTGTTCAGCCAATAGTATCTGTTGTTGCTGCTGTCTCTGTTCTGTCTCCTCCCTCCTCTCACCTGTTCAGCCAATAGTATCTGTTGTTGCTGCTGTCTCTGTTCTGTCTCCTCCCTCCTCTCACCTGTTCAGCCAATAGTATCTGTTGTTGCTGCTGTCTCTGTTCTGTCTCCTCCCATCTCTCACCTGTTCAGCCAATAGTAGCTGTTGTTGCTGCTGTCTCTGTTCTGTCTCCTCCCTCCTCTCACCTGTTCAGCCAATAGTATCTGTTGTTGCTGCTGTCTCTGTTCTGTCTCCTCCCATCTCTCACCTGTTCAGCCAATAGTAGCTGTTGTTGCTGCTGTCTCTGTTCTGTCTCCTCCCTCCTCTCACCTGTTCAGCCAATAGTATCTGTTGTTGCTGCTGTCTCTGTTCTGTCTCCTCCCTCCTCTCACCTGTTCAGCCAATAGTATCTGTTGTTGCTGCTGTCTCTGTTCTGTCTCCTCCCTCCTCTCACCTGTTCAGCCAATAGTATCTGTTGTTGCTGCTGTCTCTGTTCTGTCTCCTCCCTCCTCTCACCTGTTCAGCCAATAGTATCTGTTGTTGCTGCTGTCTCTGTTCTGTCTCCTCCCTCCTCTCACCTGTTCAGCCAATAGTATCTGTTGTTGCTGCTGTCTCTGTTCTGTCTCCTCCCTCCTCTCACCTGTTCAGCCAATAGTATCTGTTGTTGCTGCTGTCTCTGTTCTGTCTCCTCCCTCCTCTCACCTGTTCAGCCAATAGTATCTGTTGTTGCTGCTGTCTCTGTTCTGTCTCCTCCCCTCCTCTCACCTGTTCAGCCAATAGTATCTGTTGTTGCTGCTGTCTCTGTTCTGTCTCCTCCCTCCTCTCACCTGTTCAGCCAATAGTATCTGTTGTTGCTGCTGTCTCTGTTCTGTCTCCTCCTCCCTCCTCTCACCTGTTCAGCCAATAGTATCTGTTGTTGCTGCTGTCTCTGTTCTGTCTCCTCCCTCCTCTCACCTGTTCAGCCAATAGTAGCTGCTGTCTCTGTTCTGTCTCCTCCCTCCTCTCACCTGTTCAGCCAATAGTATCTGTTGTTGCTGCTGTCTCTGTTCTGTCTCCTCCCTCCTCTCACCTGTTCAGCCAATAGTATCTGTTGTTGCTGCTGTCTCTGTTCTGTCTCCTCCCTTCTCTCACCTGTTCAGCCAATAGTAGCTGTTGTTGCTGCTGTCTCTGTTCTGTCTCCTCCCTCCTCTCACCTGTTCAGCCAATAGTATCTGTTGTTGCTGCTGTCTCTGTTCTGTCTCCTCCCTCCTCTCACCTGTTCAGCCAATAGTATCTGTTGTTGCTGCTGTCTCTGTTCTGTCTCCTCCCTCCTCTCACCTGTTCAGCCAATAGTATCTGTTGTTGCTGCTGTCTCTGTTCTGTCTCCTCCCTCCTCTCACCTGTTCAGCCAATAGTAGCTGTTGTTGCTGCTGTCTCTGTTCTGTCTCCTCCCTCCTCTCACCTGTTCAGCCAATAGTATCTGTTGTTGCTGCTGTCTCTGTTCTCTCAGTAGCTGTTGTTTCTGTTGTTCCATCATGTGGAGCTGAACTCTCTTCTCCTGCTCCATCACCATCATCTGTTTCATAATGGCCGCCTGCTGCTGGTTGCCCAGGTAACCGGGAGGGGCCCCTGCGCCCTGATTGGGCCCCGCGCCCGAGGCCACACCCCCGGCAGGGTGAGGGGGAGGGACAGCACCGGGCTGCCGTGACATTCCCACCACACCTTGTTCCTAAAGAGAGAGAGAGGGAGGGAGGGAGGGAGATCAGTGAGTTTTTATTGGTGGGATAATCAATCAATCAGCTGGTCAAGCAATCAAATCAACGAGTAAACGCTGGTGTGGCGCTTTTCACAGAGAATTCAGCTGAAGACAGAAGTAACCAGCTACTTTAAAACCTACAATACAATGACAGATTAATTATCCCAGGAACCTGTGTAAAGGATTATCCCAGGAAGCCCGTGTAAACAGACACAGCAGGATACACTATATATACAGCAGTGTGTGGACACCCCTTCAAAGGAGTGGATTCGGCAATTTCAGCCACACCAGTTGCTGACAGGTGTATACAATTGAGCACACCGCCATGCAATCTCCATAGACAAACATTGGCAGTAGAATGGCCTTACTGAAGAGCTCGAGTGACTTTCAACGTGGCACCGTCATAGGATGCTAGCTAACCCCTCACTCTCATCCCCACCCAGTGCAGTATGGGTAGTCCTAGCCCACCCTGAGTCCTCTCATCCCCTCCCAGTGCAGTATGGGTAGTCCTAGCCCACCCTGAGTCCTCTCATCCCCTCCCAGTGCAGTATGGGTAGTCCTAGCCCACCCTGAGTCCTCTCATCCCCTCCCAGTGCAGTATGGGTAGTCCTAGCCCACCCTGAGTCCTCTCATCCCCTCCCAGTGCAGTATGGGTAGTCCTAGCCCACCCTGAGTCCTCTCATCCCCTCCCAGTGCAGTATGGGTAGTCCTAGCCCACCCTGAGTCCTCTCATCCCCTCCCAGTGCAGTATGGGTAGTCCTAGCCCACCTGAGTCCTCTCATCCCCTCTGAGTGCAGTATGGGTAGCCCACCCTGAGTCTCTCATCCCCTCCCAGTGCAGTATGGGTATGTGCATACATTACACCCTCATTAGCATATAAAGAGCTGAGTCTTCCTCCACTTAGCCGCATGCTAATCTGTAAAAGGATGAAACAGCACTCTGGAACACCATTATACCCCCAACTGACCAATTAGTGCAGAGCCCGCTCAGGAATCTATTACAGGTTCATTCAGTACATTGTTTGGGGACAGAACGCCCATCATTCACCACTGCTTGGTGTCAACAACGGACTAGAATGAATGGGGTTTTATTTACTGTTGTTTTAAGAAAGAATTCACCACTGAAAGAAAGAATGAAAGAAAGAAAGAAAAAGAAAGAAAGAAAGAAAGAAAGAAAAAGAAAGAAAGAAAGAAAGAAAGAAAGAAAGAAAGAAAGAAAGAAAGAAAGAAAGAAAGAAAGGACGGACGGACGGACGGACGGACGGACAGACAGACAGACAGACAGACAGAGAGACAGACAGAGAGACAGACAGAGAGACAGACAGAGACAGAGAGAGAGAGAGGAGACCAAAATGTCAGAACCGGACAAGAACCTGACACCCTCAGCACACAGCGGGACAAACACCTGCCTGGAGGTGACAGCATTCCCTCCCACATATGCCCCCCTAGGCACAACTATGACAACATAACCAACAAAAACGGGTCACAACTCCTGCAGCTCTGTCGCACGCTGGGTATGTACATAGTCAACGGTAGGCTTCGAGGGGACTCCTATGGTAGGTACACCTATAGCTCATCTCTTGGCAGTAGTACTGTAGACTACTTTATCACTGACCTCAACCCAGAATCTCTCAGAGCGTTCACAGTCAGTCCACTAACACCCCTATCAGACCACAGCAAAATCACAGTCTACTTAAACAGAGCAATACTCAATCATGAGGCATCAAAGCCAAAGGAACTGAGTAACATTAAGAAATGCTATAGGTGGAAGGAATGCAGTTTGGAAACCTACCAAAAAACAATTAGGCAACAACAAATTCAATCCCTTTTAGACAATTTCCACTGTAATAGTGAAGGTGTAAACTTGGCAGTATAAAATCTTAACAGTATATTTGACCTCTCAGCTTCCCTATCAAATCTAAAAATCTCAAATAGAAAACCGAAGAAAATGAACAACAATGACAAATGGTTTGATGAAGAATGCAAAAATCTAAAAAGAAATTGAGAAACCTGTCAACCAAAAACATAGAGACCCGGAAAACCTGAGTCTACGCCTTCACTATGGTGAATCACTAAAACAATACAGAAATACACTACGGAAAAGAAGGAACAGCATGTCAGAAATCAGCTCAATGCAATTGAAGAATCCATAGACTCTAACCACTTCTGGGAAAATTGGAAAACACTAAACAAACAACAACACGAAGAATTATCTATCCAAAATGGAGATGTATGGGTAAACCACTTCTCCAATCTTTTTGGCTCTATAACAAAGAATAAAGAGCCAAAACATATACATGATCAAATACAGATCTTAGAATCAACTATTAAAGACGACCAGAACCCACTGGATTCTCCAATTACCTTGAATGAGCTACAGGACAAAATAAAAACCCTCCAACCCAAAAAGGCCTGTGGTATCGATGGTATCCTCAATGAAATTATCAAATATACAGACAACAAATTTCAATTGGCTATACTAAAACTCTTTAACATCATCCTTAGCTCTGGCATCTTCCCCCATATTTGGAACCAAGGACTGATCACCCCAATCCACAAAAGTGGAGACAAATTTCCAAAACAGTAACCTTGGGAAAATCCTCTGCATTATCATTAACAGCAGACTCGTATATTTCCTCAGTGAAAACAATATACTCAGCAAATGTTAAATTGTCTTATTACGAAATAACCGTACAACAGACCATGTATTCACCCTGCACACCTAATTGAATAACCGAAACGAAGGCAAAGTCTTCTCATGCTTTGTTGATTTCAATAAAGCTTTTGACTCAATTTGGCATGAGGGTCTGCTATACAAACTGATGGAAAGTGGTGTTGGGGGTAAAACATACGACATTATAAAATCCATGTACACAAACAACAAGTGTGCAGTTAAAGTAGGCAAAAAAGACACATTTCTTCACACAGGGTCGTGGGGTGAGACAGGGATGCAGCTTAAGCCCCACCCTCTTCAACATATATATCAACGAATTGGCGCGGGCACTAGAAAAGTCTGCAGCACCCGGCCTCACCCTACTAGAATCCAAAGTCAAATGTCTACTGTTTGCTGATGATCTGGTGCTTCTGTCACCAACCAAGGAAGGCCTACAGCAGCATCTAGATATTCTGCACAGATTCTGTCAGACCTGGGCCCTGACAGTAAATCTCAGTAAGACCAAAATAATGGTGTTCCAAAAAAAGGTCCAGTCACCAGGACCACAAATACAAATTCTATCTAGACACTGTTGCCCAAGAGCACACAAAAACTATACATACCTTGGCCTAAACATCAGCGCCACAGGTAACTTCCACAAAGCTGTGAACGATCTGAGAGACAAGGCAAGAAGGGCATTCTATGCCATCAAAAGGAACATAAAATTCAACATACCAATTAGGATTTGGCTAAAAATACTTGAATCAGTCATAGAGCCCATTGCCCTTTATGGTTGTGAGGTCTGGGGTCCGCTCACCAACCAAGACTTCACAAAATGGGACAAACACCAAATTGAGACTCTGCATGCAGAATTCTGCAAAAATATCCTCCGTGTACAACGTAAAACACCAAATAATGCATGCAGAGCAGAATTAGGCCGATACCCACTAATTATCAACATCCAGAAAAGAGCCATTAAATTATACAACCACCTAAAAGGAAGCGATTCCCAAACCTTCCATAACAAAGCCATCACCTACAGAGAGATGAACCTGGAGAAGAGTCCCCTAAGCAAGCTGGTCCTGGGGCTCTGTTCACAAACACAAACACACCCTACAGAGCCCCAGGACAGCAGCACAATTAGACCCAACCAAATCATGAGAAAACAAAAAGATAATTACTTCACACACAGGAAATAATTTACCAAAAAAACAGAGCAAACTAGAATGCTATTTGGCCCTAAACAGAGAGTACACAGCGGCAGAATACCTGACCACTGTGACTGACCCAAACTTAAGGAAAGCTTTGACTATGTACAGACTCAGTGAGCATAGCCTTGCTATTGAGAAAGGCCGCCATAGGCAGACATGGCTCTCAAGAGAAGACAGGCTATGTGCTCACTGCCCACAAAATGAGGTGGAAACTGAGTTGCACTTCCTAACCTCCTGCCCAATGTATGACCATATTAGAGATACATATTTCCCTCAGATTACACAGACCCACAAAGAATTCGAAAACAAATCCAATTTTGATAAACTCCCATATCTACTGGGTGAAATTCCACAGTGTGCATCACAGCAGCAAGATTTGTGACCTGTTGCCACGAGAAAAGGGCAACCAGTGAAGAACAAACACCATTGTAAATACAACCCATATCTATGCTTATTTATTTTATCTTGTGTCCTTTAACATTGTTACAACACTGTATATATATATATAATATGACATTTGTAATATCTTTATTGTTTTGAAACTTCTGTGTGTGTAATGTTTACTGTTAATTTTTATTGTTTATTTCACTTTGTATATTATCTACCTCACTTGCTTTGGCTTAATAAAGCCAATAAAGCCCTTGAATTTAATTTAATTGAATTGAATTGAATTGAGAGAGAGAGAGAGAGAGAGAGAGAGAGAGAGAGAGAGAGAGACAGAGAGAGAGAGAGAGAGAGAGAGAGAGAGAGAGAGAGAGAGAGAGAGAGAGAGAGAGAGAGAGAGAGAGAGAGAGCATCAGAGAGAGAAGAGAGAGAGATCAGAGAGAGAGAGAGAGATCAGAGAGAGAGAGAGAGGACAGAGAGAGAGGGACAGAGAGAGACAGAGGAGGGACAGAGAGAGGGGACAGAGAGAGAGGGGACAGAGAGAGAGAGAGAGAGCATCAGAGAGAGAGCATCAGAGAGAGAGCATCAGAGAGAGAGAGAGAGAGAGGGGGGGGGGGGACAGAGAGAGAGGGGACAGAGAGAGAGAGGGAGAGAGAGAGGACAGAGACAGAGAGACAGAAAGAGACAGAAAGAGACAGAGAGGGGGACAGAGAGAGAGGGAGGACAGAGAGAGAGAGGGAGAGAGAGAGGACAGAGAGAGAGAGACAGAAAGAGACAGAAAGAGACAGAGAGGGGGACAGAGAGAGAGAGAGAGAAGGACAGAGAGAGAGAGCGGGTCAGAGAGAGGGACAGAGAGAGAGAGAGAGCGGGTCAGAGAGAGGGACAGAGAGAGAGAGAGCGGGTCAGAGAGAGGGGCAGAAAGAGGGAGAGAATATGGAGGGAGAGATAAAAGATGTTAAGAGGAGTGATGGAAACCTAAAAGAGAGAGAGAAACAGAGGGATGGAGGGATAAAAGAGAGAGAGAAGGACAGACTCCTCCCAGTAAGACAGCTAGACCAGGTCGATACTCCGAACAGTCTCATCTCCTGCTTGGCCACGATGCCAGCCAGTCAGACCAATAACAACATGCCTGAGTGGAGTGAGTAGCAGGGTGCAGCAGCAGGGTCTGGCCTGCGGGGGTCACTGGTGTTCTGTCTGTGTGTGTGTGTGTGTGTGTGTGTGTGTGTGTGTGTGTGTGTGTGTGTGTGTGTGTGTGTGTGTGTGTGTGTGTGTGTGTGTGTGTGTGTGTGTGTGTGTGTGTGTGTGTGTGTGTGTGTGTAACAGGCTCATTGGTCTCCTCTCTCAGCAGATGGCTCAATCATGACGACTCTGATCGACAATCTCTTCTCCCTCCATAATTCTTCTCTCTCTGTGTTCCTTCCTCTTCCTCTGTTCTCCCCCTCTCTCTCTCTCTGTTCTCCCCTCTCTCTCTGTGTTCCTTCCTCTTCCTCTGTTCTCCCCTCTCTCTCTGTGTTCCTTCCTCTTCCTCTGTTCTCCCCTCTCTCTCTCCCCTCTCTCTCTCTGTGTTCCTTCCTCTTCCTCTGTTCTCCCCCCTCTCTCTCTCTGTGTTCCTTCCTCTTCCTCTGTTCTCCCCCTCTCTCTCTCTGTGTTCCTTCCTCTTCCTCTGTTCTCCCCTCTCTCTCTGTGTTCCTTCCTCTTCCTCTGTTCTCCCCCTCTCTCTCTGTGTTCCTTCCTCTTCCTCTGTTCTCCCCCCTCTCTCTCTGTGTTCCTTCCTCTTCCTCTGTTCTCCCCTCTCTCTCTGTGTTCTTCCTCTTCCTCTGATCTCCCCCTCTCTCTCTGTGTTCTTCCTCTTCCTCTGTTCTCCCCCTCTCTCTCTGTGTTCTTCCTCTTCCTCTGTTCTCCCCCTCTCTCTCTGTGTTCCTTCCTCTTCCTCTGTTCTCCCCCCTCTCTCTCTGTGTTCTTCCTCTTCCTCTGTTCTCCCCCTCTCTCTCTGTGTTCCTTCCTCTTCCTCTGTTCTCCCCCCCCCTCTCTCTCTCTGTGTGTTCCTTCCTCTTCCTCTGTTCTCCCCCTCTCTCTCTGTGTTCCTTCCTCTTCCTCTGTTCTCCCCCTCTCTCTCTCTCTCTGTGTTCCTTCCTCTTCCTCTGTTCTCCCCCTCTCTGTGTGTTTCCTTCCTCTTCCTCTGTTCTCCCCCTCTCTCTGTGTGTTCATCTTTCTCTCTCTCTCTCTCTCCTTCCTCTGTTCTCCTCTCATCTTTTCTCTCTCTCTCTCTTCACTCTTGCATTATACCTATTATCTCTCTGTTGTGTTCATCTCCCTCTCTCTCTCTGTTCATCTCCCTCTCTCTCTCTCTCTCTGTTCATCTCCCCTCTCTCTCTGTGTGTTCATCTCCTCTCTCTCTCTCTCTGTTCATCTCCTCTCTCTCTCTGTGTGTGTTCATCTCTCTCTCTCTCTCTCTCTCTCTCTCTCACTCTCTCTCTCTCTCTCTCTCTCTCTCTCTCTGTGTTCATCTCCCTCTCTCTCTCTGTTCATCTCCCTCCCTCTCTCTGTGTGTTCATCTCTGTTCATCTCCTCTCTCTCTCTGTGTTCATCTCCCTCTCTCTCTCTCTCTGTTCATCTCCCTCTCTCTCTCTCTCTCTGTTCATCTCTCTCTCTCTCTCTCTCTCTCTCTGTTCATCTCCCTCTCTCTCTCTCTGTGTTCATCTCTCTCTCTCTCTCTCTCTCTCTCTCTCTCTCTCTCTCTGTGTTCATCTCCCCCTCTCTCTCTCTCTCTCTGTGCATCTCACTCTCTCTCTCTCTGTTAATTTCCCTCTCTCTCTGTTCATCTCCTTCTCTCTTTCTGTGTGTTCATCTCCCAATCTCTCTCTCTATGTTCATCTCCCTCTCTCTCTCTCTCTGTGTTCATCTCCCCCTCTCTTTCTCTGTGTTCATCACCCCCTCTCTCTCTCTGTTCATCTCCCTCTCTCTCTCTGTGTGTGTTCATCTCCCAATCTCTCTCTCTATGTTCATCTCCCCCTCTCTTTCTCTGTGTTCATCTCCCTCTCTCTCTCTCTCTCTCTCTCTCTCTCTCTCTCTCTCTCTCTCTCTCTCTCTGTTCATCTCCCCCTCTCTTTCTCTGTGTTCATCTCTCTCTCTCTCTCTCTCTCTCTCTGTTCATCTCCCCCTCTCTTTCTCTGTGTTCATCTCCCCTCTCTCTGTTCATCTCCCTCTCTCTCTCTGTGTGTGTTCATCTCCCCCTCTCTCTCTCTGTGTTCATCTCCCTCTCTCTGTTCATCTCCCTCTCTCTCTCTGTGTGTGTTCATCTCCCTCTCTCTCTCTCTGTGTGTTCATCTCCCCCTCTCTTTCTCTGTGTTTACATTTACATTTAAGTCATTTAGCAGACGCTCTTATCCAGAGCGACTTACAAATTGGTGCATTCACCTTATGACATCCAGTGGAACAGCCACTTTACAATAGTGCATCTAAATCTTTTAAGGGGGGTGAGAAGGATTACTTTATCCTATCCTAGGTATTCCTTAAAGAGGTGGGGTTTCAGGTGTCTCCGGAAGGTGGTGATTGACTCCGCTGTCCTGGCGTCGTGAGGGAGTGTGTTCCACCATTGGGGAGCCAGAGCAGCGAACAGTTTTGACTGGGCTGAGCGGGAACTGTACTTCCTCAGTGGTAGGGAGGCGAGCAGGCCAGAGGTGGATGAACGCAGTGCCCTGTGTTCATCTCCCCCTCTCTCTCTCTCTGTTCATCTCCCTCTCTCTCTCTGTGTGTTCATCTCCCCTCTCTCTCTCTGTGTTCATCTGTTCATCTCCCTCTCTCTCTCTGTGTGTGTTCATCTCCCTCTCTCTCTCTCTCTGTGTGTTCATCTCCCCCTCTCTTTCTCTGTGTTCATCTCCCTCTCTCTCTCTCTGTGTTCATCTCCCCCTCTCTTTCTCTGTGTTCATCTCTCTTTCTCTGTGTTCATCTCTCTCTCTGTGTTCAACTCTCTCTCTCTCTGTGTTCCTTCCTCTTCCTCTGTTCTCCCTCTCTCTCTGTGTGTGTTAATCTCCCTCTCTCTCTCTCTGTGTTCATCTCCCTTTCTCTGTGTTCATCTCTCTCTCTCTCTGTTAATCTATCTCTCTCTGTGTTCATCTCTCTCTCTCTCTCTCTGTCTCTCTCTGTGTTCATCTCCCCCTCTCTCTCTCTGTTCATCTCACTCTCTCTCTCTGTGTGTTCATCTCTCTCTCTCTCTCTCTCTCTCTCTCTCTCTCTCTCTCTCTCTCTCTCTCTGTGTGTTCATCTCCCTCTCTCTCTC
The DNA here is from genome assembly GCF_023373465.1 of Oncorhynchus keta. Lineage (NCBI taxonomy): Eukaryota > Metazoa > Chordata > Actinopteri > Salmoniformes > Salmonidae > Oncorhynchus > Oncorhynchus keta. Next base: position 573,110 of record NW_026278150.1, on the reverse strand, counting down.
TGTTCATCTCCCTCTCTCTCTCTCTCTCTCTCTGTTCATCTCCCTCTCTCTGTTCATCTCCCTCTCTCTCTCTCTCTCTCTCTCTGTGTTCATCTCTCTCTCTCTCTCTCTCTGTCTTCTCTCTCTCTGTGTTCTCTCTCTCTCTCTCTCTCTCTGTGTTCATCTCCTCTCTCTCTCTGTTCATCTCCCTCTCTCTCTCTCTCTCTCTGTGTTCATCTCCCTCTGTGTTCATCTCCTCTCTCTCTCTGTTCTCTCTCTCTCATCTCCCTCTCTCTGTTCATCTCCCTCCCTCTCTCTCTCTCTGTGTTCATCTCCCTCTCTCTCTCTCTGTTCATCTCCCTCTCTCGCTCTCTCTGTTCATCTCCCTCCCTCTCTCTCTGTTCATCTCCCTCACTCCATCTCCCTCTCTCTCTGTTAATCTCCCTCTCCCTCTCTCTCTGTTAATCTCCCTCTCTCTCTCCCCCCCCTCTCTCTCTCTCTCTGTTCATCTCTCTCTCTCTTTCTGTGTTCATCTCCCTCTCTCTCTACTCTGACTGGCCGTGTCCTGAGAGAGAGAGGAGACAGGAAGGTAAAGAGGGGGGGGAGTAAAGAAGGGAGAGAAAAGGAGTGC
>NW_026278150.1:547500-565000 GCF_023373465.1 Oncorhynchus keta | reverse complement strand
CTAATGGAATACTATATAGCTAGTGTACTACTGGAACACTATATAGCTAGTGTACTAATGGAATACTATATAATGGAATACTATATAGTATAGTGTACTAATGGGAACACTATATAGCTAGTGTACTACTGAATACTATTCCCTATATACAGTGAACAATGGAAGTAGTGTACTAATGGAATACTATATAGCTAGTGTACTACTGGAACACTATATGTCAGGCTAGTGTACTACTGGAATACTATATAGATAGTGTACTAATGGAATACTATATAGCTAGTGTACTACTGGAACACTATATAGCTAGTGTACTACTGGAACACTATATAGCTAGTGTACTAATGGAACACTATTCCCTATATAGCTAGTGTACTAATGGAATACTATATAGCTAGTGTACTAATGGAATACTATATAGATAGTGTACTAATGGAATACTATATAGCTAGTGTACTACTGGAACACTATATAGCTAGTGTACTAATGGAATACTATTCCCTATATACAGTTGAAGCAGGAAGTTTACATAAACGTAGGTTGGAGTCATTAAAGGACATCTACTCTGGTACATGACACCAGTCATTTTTCCAACAGTTGTTTACAGATTATTTCACTTATAATTCACTGTATCACAATTCCACTGGTTCAGAAGTTCACATACACTAAGTTGACTGTGCCTTTAAACAGCTTGGAAAATTCCAGAAAATGATGTCATGGCTTTCGAAGTTTCTTATAGGCTAATTGATATCATGTGATGTGTTTTATTCCTCCGACACAGCAGTTTCTGTTTCAGTTAATGATTGCGTTTCTCCATATTGAATTGATGATCATTCGCACCTGTTTGGTATAATTGTTTAATCAAACACCTGACTATATGCTGACAAAATCCCTGCAAGTGTTGACGCTGTCATGAAGCCAAAGGGCGGTCACACCAAATATGGTCATGAAGCCAAAGGGTGGTCACACCAAATATGGTCATGAAGCCAAAGGGCGGTCACACCAAATATGGTCATGAAGCCAAAGGGCGGTCACACCAAATATGGTCATGAAGCCAAAGGGCGGTCACACCAAATATGGTCATGAAGCCAAAGGGTGGTCACACCAAATATGGTCATGAAGCCAAAGGGTGGTCACACCAAATATGGTCATGAAGCCAAAGGGTGGTCACACCAAATATGGTCATGAAGCCAAAAGGTCATGAAGCCAAAGGGTCACACCAAATATGGTCATGAAGCCAAAGGGGTCACACCAAATATGGTCATGAAGCCAAAGGGTGGTCACACCAAATATGGTCATGAAGCCAAAGGGTGGTCATGAAGCCAAAGGGTGGTCACACCAAATATGGTCATGAAGCCAAAGGGTGGTCACACCAAATATGGTCATGAAGCCAAAGGGTGGTCAAGGTCATGTGGTCACACCAAATATGGTCATGAAGCCAAAGGGTGGTCACACCAAATATGGTCATGAAGCCAAAGGGTGGTCACACCAAATATGGTCATGAAGCCAAAGGGTGGTCACACCAAATATGGTCATGAAGGTCATGAAGCAAAGGGTGGTCACACCAAATATGGTCATGAAGCCAAACGGTCATGGTCACACCAAATATGGTCATGAAGCCAAATGGTCATTTGATCTAAAAAGTGGTTCAAATATGGTCATGAAGCCAAAGGGTGGTCACTCTGCATTTAGATCATTTATAAATATAATCTATTAACGTGTCTTTTTTTATGAAAGCCAAAGGGTTCTTCACCAAAGGGTGGTTATGGTCACACCTTTTTTCACACCAAATATGGTCAAAAAAGGGTGGTCTTTTGCACAGTACTATGGTCATATAGTGGTCACTATGGTCATGAAGCCAAAGGGCGGTCACACCAAATATGGTCATGAAGCCAGCGCCACACCAAATATGGTCATGGACCTTAGTGCACACCAAATATATATGGGATAGGTTGCTACACCAAATTGGGATGTCCTTCCAGACAGAATAGAGCATTCTTACTTTACACCTTTTTTTCACTCCTGTCTAAAACTTTTGTCAGTACTGTATATAACTACTTTCGATACTGTTTTGGGATGTCCTTCCAGACAGAATAGTATTTATCTGTCTGTCACGTAATGCAGACAACAACCTCCATCCACTGGCTGAATGAGAGAGAGAGAGAGAGAGAGAGAGAGAGAGAGAGAGAGAGAGAGAGAGAGAGAGAGAGAGAGAGAGAGAGAGAGAGAGGAGAAAGAGAGAGAGAGAGAAGGAGAGACACAGAGAGGAGAAAGAGAGAGAGAGACACAGCGAGAGAGAGAGATAGACACAGAAAGAGAGAGAGAAGAAGAGAGACATGGAGAGAGACAGAGGCAGTGAGAGTGTGAGAGAGAGAGAGATCTCCTTGGAGGTGGATGAAGAGATGGAGAGAGAGAGAATGAGGGAGCGCCCTGAGCAAGAGAGAGAGAGAGGAGGGAGAGAGAGAGATCGAAATGAAGAGAGAGAGGAGGGAGAGGAGAGAGAAGGAGGAGAGAGAGAGAGAAGGAGAGAGAGGTGGATAGAGAGAGTGATGTATTGATCTCCTTGGAGGTGGATGAAGGGGTGGAGAGAGGAGAGAGAGAGAGAGGCAGGTAGAGTGAGAGAGAGAGGCAGAGTGTGAGAGTGTGAGAGAGAGAGAGAGAGAGAGAGAGAGAGAGAGAGAGAGAGAGAGAGAGAGAGAGAGAGAGAGGAAGGAGAGAGACACAGAGAGGATAAAGAGAGAGAGAGAGACATAGAGAGAGAGAGATATTGCTCTCCTTGGAGGTGAATGAAGGGATAGAGAGAGAGAGAGAGACAAAGAGAGAGAGAGAGACAAAGAGAGAGAGAGAGAGAGAGAGAGAGAGAGAGAGAGAGAGAGAGAGGCAGGTAGAGAGTGTGAGAGAGAGAGAGAGAGAGAGAGAGAGAGAGAGAGAGAGAGGAGGGAGAGAAGGAGAGAGACACAGAGAGGAGAAAGAGAGAGAGAGAGACACAGAGAGAGAGAGATATTGCTCTCCTTGGAGGTGAATGAAGGATAGAGAGAGAGAGAGAGAGAGAGAGAGATATTGCTCTCCTTGGAGGTGAATGAAGGGATAGAGAGAGAGAGAGACAAAGATATTGATCTCCTTGGAGGTGAATGAAGGAGAGAGAGAGAGAGAATGAGAGGGATAGAGAGAGAGAGAGAGAGAGAGAGAGAGAGAGAGAGAGAGAGAGAGATCTCCTTGGAGGGGGATGAAGGATGGAGAGAGACGGTGATATATTGATCTCATTGGAGGAGGATGAAGTATGGAGAGAGAGAGACAGAGAGAGAGAGAGACAGTGATATATTGATCTCCTTGGAGGAGGATGAAGGATGGAGAGAGAGACAGTGATATATTGATCTCCTTGGAGGAGGATGAAGTATGGAGAGAGGGACAGTGAGGCTGAATCAGACTGAGTGTCTAGTAGAGATATAGAGATATATAAACCCTCCATATTACAGCCTGGGAGATGAGGGAGGGATGAGGGAGGGATGAGGGATAGGTGGTCCTATAGCAGCACATTATGGCCTCTCTAATACTACCTCCAGAGATAGGGAAGAAGGAGAGAGAGAGAAATATGGCCCTATAATCACATTATGGGAGGGAGTGAGAGAGGGAGGGAGATAGGTGGTCCTATAGCAGACCTCTCTGATACTACTAGGGAGGGAGGGAGGGGAAGAGAGATGGCACATTATGCCCTGCCTGAGAGTACAGCAGAGAAAGTGAGGAGTGGAGGAGTAATGAGGGTAAATGACTGGGTAGGAGAGGAGAGGGAGGTGTACAATAGGTAAGAGGAGCGGAGAGGAGAGGAGAGGAGAGGAGAGGGAGGGAGGTGTACAGTAGGTAAGAGGGGAGGAGAGGGAGGTGTACGGTTGGTAAGAGGAAGGAGGGATTGAGAGATTTTAGAGGGAGAATAGCTATCGACTTGAGTGATTGAGCGAGGAGGGAGGGAGGGACAGATGAAGTGAGAGAATCAAGGAGGGAGGGATAGATGGATGATGCTGCCACTCCCCTCCGTTAACAGCTGTGTAATAGCCTTGATTTCTACTCTCTGAATTATTAACACAATCCCATCAGCAATACTCTCTCTCCTTCCTCTTTCTCTCTCCCTCCTCTCTCCCTCTGAAGGAAGAGACCATCTCTAGAGCAAAGGGGGTAGCCACCCGCTCACATGCATGACATACATACACACACATTGAAGATCTCTGGGAACCCCCTCCCCAACATAATACCCAGTTTGATGTCCCCCACCCCTTCGGTTAATACTCTCCGATAGTGAAATGCTCTGTCCTACATTACAACCAACTGACTTCATCATTCCCACAAAAACATGGAAGGGGAATAAGGCAAGGAATTATTTAAAGAAAATTGTGATACAATTGAAAAAAAAATGTATATCATTTAAATTTAAGGACCAGAGAAATGAACCATGCAGGTTGCACCAATAGTTTGTATACAATAGATGTTTGGTTCCGTGACACATGGTCTCTGAACTGATACACACAACAACAGATTCACAACTTTAACAGTTTTTCTATTTAAATGATTCTACAAAATTGTTTGAACCAATAGAATGTGGAGGATACAGCCATCCCAGCTCTGCAGATTGTGCTGCGACCAGACAGAATCCTCCTATCACATCGCTCTATAATAGAATGTTGTTTCAACCAATAGAATGTGGAGGACCAGACATAATCCTCCTATCACATCGCTCTATAATAGAATGTTGTTTCAACCAATAGAATGTGGAGGACCAGACAGAATCCTCCTATCACATCGCTCTATAATAGAATGTTGTTTCAACCAATAGAATGTGGAGGACCAGACAGAATCCTCCTATCACATCTCTCTATAATAGAATGTTGTTTCAACCAATAGAATGTGGAGGACCAGACAGAATCCTCCTATCACATCTCTCTATAATAGAATGTTGTTTCAACCAATAGAATGTGGAGGACCAGACAGAATCCTCCTATCACATCTCTCTATAATAGAATGTTGTTTCAACCAATAGAATGTGGAGGACCAGACAGAATCCTCCTATCACATCTCTCTATAATAGAATGTTGTTTCAACCAATAGAATGTGGAGGACCAGACAGAATCCTCCTATCACATCTCTCTATAATAGAATGTGGAGGACCAGACAGAATCCTCCTATCACATCTCTCTATAATAGAATGTTGTTTCAACCAATAGAATGTGGAGGACCAGACAGAATCCTCCTATCACATCTCTATAATAGAATGTTGTTTCAACCAATAGAATGTGGAGGACCAGACAGAATCCTCCTATCACATGTCTCTATAATAGAATGTGGAGGACCAGACAGAATCCTCCTATCACATGTCTCTATAATAGAATGTTGTTTCAACCAATAGAATGTGGAGGACCAGACAGAATCCTCCTATCACATGTCTCTATAATAGGATGTGGAGGACCAGACAGAATCCTCCTATCACATCTCTCTATAATAGAATGTGGAGGACCAGACAGAATCCTCCTATCACATCTCTCTATAATAGAATGTTGTTTCAACCAATAGAATGTGGAGGACCAGACAGAATCCTCCTATCACATCTCTCTATAATAGAATGTTGTTTCAACCAATAGAATGTGGAGGACCAGACAGAATCCTCCTATCACATCTCTCTATAATAGAATGTTGTTTCAACCAATAGAATGTGGAGGACCAGACAGAATCCTCCTATCACATCTCTCTATAATAGAATGTGGAGGACCAGACAGAATCCTCCTATCACATGTCTCTATAATAGAATGTGGAGGACCAGACAGAATCCTCCTATCACATGTCTCTATAATAGAATGTGGAGGACCAGACAGAATCCTCCTATCACATGTCTCTATAATAGAATGTGGAGGACCAGACAGAATCCTCCTATCACATGTCTCTATAATAGAATGTTGTTTCAACCAATAGAATGTGGAGGACCAGACAGAATCCTCCTATCACATCTCTCTATAATAGAATGTTGTTTCAACCAATAGAATGTGGAGGACCAGACAGAATCCTCCTATCACATCGCTCTATAATAGAATGTGGAGGACCAGACAGAATCCTCCTATCACATGTCTCTATAATAGAATGTTGTTTCAACCAATAGAATGTGGAGGACCAGACAGAATCCTCCTATCACATCTCTATAATAGAATGTTGTTTCAACCAATAGAATGTGGAGGACCAGACAGAATCCTCCTATCACATCGCTCTATAATAGAATGTTGTTTCAACCAATAGAATGTGGAGGACCAGACAGAATCCTCCTATCACATGTCTCTATAATAGAATGTGGAGGACCAGACAGAATCCTCCTATCACATGTCTCTATAATAGAATGTGGAGGACCAGACAGAATCCTCCTATCACATGTCTCTATAATAGAATGTGGAGGACCAGACAGAATCCTCCTATCACATGTCTCTATAATAGAATGTGGAGGACCAGACAGAATCCTCCTATCACATGTCTCTATAATAGAATGTGGAGGACCAGACAGAATCCTCCTATCACATGTCTCTATAATAGAATGTGGAGGAGGACCAGACAGAATCCTCCTATCACATCTCTCTATAATAGAATGTGGTGGAGGACCAGACAGAATCCTCCTATCACATGTCTCTATAATAGAATGTTGTTTCAACCAATAGAATGTGGAGGACCAGACAGAATCCTCCTATCACATCTCTCTATAATAGAATGTTGTTTCAACCAATAGAATGTGGAGGACCAGACAGAATCCTCCTATCACATCGCTCTATAATAGAATGTTGTTTCAACCAATAGAATGTGGAGGACCAGACAGAATCCTCCTATCACATGTCTCTATAATAGAATGTGGAGGACCAGACAGAATCCTCCTATCACATGTCTCTATAATAGAATGTGGAGGACCAGACAGAATCCTCCTATCACATGTCTCTATAATAGAATGTGGAGGACCAGACAGAATCCTCCTATCACATGTCTCTATAATAGAATGTTGTTTCAACCAATAGAATGTGGAGGACCAGACAGAATCCTCCTATCACATCTCTCTATAATAGAATGTTGTTTCAACCAATAGAATGTGGAGGACCAGACAGAATCCTCCTATCACATGTCTCTATAATAGAATGTGGAGGACCAGACAGAATCCTCCTATCACATGTCTCTATAATAGAATGTTGTTTCAACCAATAGAATGTGGAGGACCAGACAGAATCCTCCTATCACATCGCTCTATAATAGAATGTTGTTTCAACCAATAGAATGTGGAGGACCAGACAGAATCCTCCTATCACATGTCTCTATAATAGAATGTGGAGGACCAGACAGAATCCTCCTATCACATGTCTCTATAATAGAATGTGGAGGACCAGACAGAATCCTCCTATCACATCTCTCTATAATAGAATGTGGAGGACCAGACAGAATCCTCCTATCACATGTCTCTATAATAGAATGTGGAGGACCAGACAGAATCCTCCTATCACATGTCTCTATAATAGAATGTTGTTTCAACCAATAGAATGTGGAGGACCAGACAGAATCCTCCTATCACATCGCTCTATAATAGAATGTTGTTTCAACCAATAGAATGTGGAGGACCAGACAGAATCCTCCTATCACATCTCTCTATAATAGAATGTGGAGGACCAGACAGAATCCTCCTATCACATGTCTCTATAATAGAATGTGGAGGACCAGACAGAATCCTCCTATAACATCTCTCTATAATAGAATGTGGAGGACCAGACAGAATCCTCCTATCACATGTCTCTATAATAGAATGTGGAGGACCAGACAGAATCCTCCTATAACATCTCTCTATAATAGAATGTGGAGGACCAGACAGAATCCTCCTATCACATCTCTCTATAATAGAATGTGGAGGACCAGACAGAATCCTCCTATCACATGTCTCTATAATAGGATGTGAGGACCAGACAGAATCCTCCTATCACATGTCTCTATAATAGAATGTGGAGGACCAGACAGAATCCTCCTATCACATGTCTCTATAATAGAATGTTGTTTCAACCAATAGAATGTGGAGGACCAGACAGAATCCTCCTATCACATGTCTCTATAATAGGATGTGGAGGACCAGACAGAATCCTCCTATAACATCTCTCTATAATAGAATGTGGAGGACCAGACAGAATCCTCCTATCACATGTCTCTATAATAGAATGTTGTTTCAACCAATAGAATGTGGAGGACCAGACAGAATCCTCCTATCACATCTCTCTATAATAGAATGTTGTTTCAACCAATAGAATGTGGAGGACCAGACAGAATCCTCCTATCACATCTCTCTATAATAGAATGTTGTTTCAACCAATAGAATGTGGAGGACCAGACAGAATCCTCCTATCACATCTCTCTATAATAGAATGTGGAGGACCAGACAGAATCCTCCTATCACATCTCTCTATAATAGAATGTGGAGGACCAGACAGAATCCTCCTATCACATGTCACTATAATAGAATGTGGAGGACCAGACAGAATCCACCTATCACATGTCTCTATAATAGAATGTGGAGGACCAGACAGAATCCTCCTATCACATGTCTCTATAATAGAATGTTGTTTCAACCAATAGAATGTGGAGGACCAGACAGAATCCTCCTATCACATCTCTCTATAATAGAATGTTGTTTCAACCATAATAGAATGTGGAGGACCAGACAGAATCCTCCTATCACATGTCTCTATAATAGAATGTGGAGGACCAGACAGAATCCTCCTATCACATGTCTCTATAATAGAATGTTGTTTCAACCAATAGAATGTGGAGGACCAGACAGAATCCTCCTATCACATCTCTCTATAATAGAATGTTGTTTCAACCAATAGAATGTGGAGGACCAGACAGAATCCTCCTATCACATGCTCTCTATAATAGAATGTTGTTTCAACAGAATCCTCCTAATGTCTCTATAATAGAATGTGGAGGACCAGACAGAATCCTCCTATCACATGTCTCTATAATAGAATGTGGAGGACCAGACAGAATCCTCCTATCACATGTCTCTATAATAGAATGTGGAGGACCAGACAGAATCCTCCTATCACATGTCTCTATAATAGAATGTGGAGGACCAGACAGAATCCTCCTATCACATGTCTCTATAATAGAATGTGGAGGACCAGACAGAATCCTCCTATCACATGTCTCTATAATAGAATGTGGAGGACCAGACAGAATCCTCCTATCACATGTCTCTATAATAGAATGTTGTTTCAACCAATAGAATGTGGAGGACCAGACAGAATCCTCCTATCACATGTCTCTATAATAGAATGTTGTTTCAACCAATAGAATGTGGAGGACCAGACAGAATCCTCCTATCACATGTCTCTATAATAGAATGTGGAGGACCAGACAGAATCCTCCTATCACATGTCTCTATAATAGAATGTTGTTTCAACCATATAGAATGTGGAGGACCAGACAGAATCCTCCTATCACATCGTCTCTATAATAGAATGTTGTTTCAACCAATAGAATGTGGAGGACCAGACAGAATCCTCCTATCACATGTCTCTATAATAGAATGTGGAGGACCAGACAGAATCCTCCTATCACATGTCTCTATAATAGAATGTGGAGGACCAGACAGAATCCTCCTATCACATGTCTCTATAATAGAATGTGGAGGACCAGACAGAATCCTCCTATCACATCTCTCTATAATAGAATGTGGAGGAGGACCAGACAGAATCCTCCTATCACATGTCTCTATAATAGAATGTGGAGGACCAGACAGAATCCTCCTATCACATCTCTCTATAATAGAATGTGGAGGACCAGACAGAATCCTCCTATCACATGTCTCTATAATAGAATGTGGAGGACCAGACAGAATCCTCCTATCACATGTCTCTATAATAGAATGTTGTTTCAACCAATAGAATGTGGAGGACCAGACAGAATCCTCCTATCACATCGCTCTATAATAGAATGTTGTTTCAACCAATAGAATGTGGAGGACCAGACAGAATCCTCCTATCACATGTCTCTATAATAGAATGTGGAGGACCAGACAGAATCCTCCTATCACATGTCTCTATAATAGAATGTGGAGGACCAGACAGAATCCTCCTATCACATCTCTCTATAATAGAATGTGGAGGACCAGACAGAATCCTCCTATCACATGTCTCTATAATAGAATGTGGAGGACCAGACAGAATAGAATGTGGAGGACCAGACAGAATCCTATCACATGTCTCTATAATAGAATGTGGAGGACCAGACAGAATCCTCCTATCACATGTCTCTATAATAGAATGTGGAGGACCAGACAGAATCCTCCTATCACATGTCTCTATAATAGGATGTGGAGGACCAGACAGAATCCTCCTATCACATGTCTCTATAATAGAATGTGGAGGACCAGACAGAATCCTCCTATCACATGTCTCTATAATAGAATGTTGTTTCAACCAATAGAATGTGGAGGACCAGACAGAATCCTCCTATCACATGTCTCTATAATAGAATGTTGTTTCATGAATGGGAGGACCAGACAGAATCCTCCTATCACATCTCTATAATAGAATGTGGAGGACCAGACAGAATCCTCCTATCACATGTCTCTATAATAGAATGTTGTTTCAACTCAATATAAATGTGGAGGACCAGACAGAATCCTCCTATCACATCTCTCTATAATAGAATGTTGTTTCAACCAATAGAATGTGGAGGACCAGACAGAATCCTCCTATCACATCTCTCTATAATAGAATGTTGTTTCAACCAATAGAATGTGGAGGACCAGACAGAATCCTCCTATCACATCTCTCTATAATAGAATGTGGAGGACCAGACAGAATCCTCCTATAACATCTCTCTATAATAGAATGTGGAGGACCAGACAGAATCCTCCTATCACATGTCTCTATAATAGAATGTGGAGGACCAGACAGAATCCTCCTATCACATCTCTCTATAATAGAATGTTGTTTCAACCAATAGAATGTGGAGGACCAGACAGAATCCTCCTATCACATCTCTCTATAATAGAATGTGGAGGACCAGACAGAATCCTCCTATAACATCTCTCTATAATAGAATGTGGAGGACCAGACAGAATCCTCCTATAACATCTCTCTATAATAGAATGTGGAGGAGGACCAGACAGAATCCTCCTATCACATGTCTCTATAATAGAATGTGGAGGACCAGACAGAATCCTCCTATCACATGTCTCTATAATAGAATGTGGAGGACCAGACAGAATCCTCCTATCACATGTCTCTATAATAGAATGTGGAGGACCAGACAGAATCCTCCTATCACATGTCTCTATAATAGAATGTGGAGGACCAGACAGAATCCTCCTATCACATGTCTCTATAATAGAATGTGGAGGACCAGACAGAATCCTCCTATCACATGTCTCTATAATAGAATGTTGTTTCAACCAATAGAATGTGGAGGACCAGACAGAATCCTCCTATCACATCTCTCTATAATAGAATGTTGTTTCAACCAATAGAATGTGGAGGACCAGACAGAATCCTCCTATCACATCGCTCTATAATAGAATGTGGAGGACCAGACAGAATCCTCCTATCACATCTCTCTATAATAGAATGTTGTTTCAACCAATAGAATGTGGAGGACCAGACAGAATCCTCCTATCACATCTCTCTATAATAGAATGTTGTTTCAACCAATAGAATGTGGAGGACCAGACAGAATCCTCCTATCACATCTCTCTATAATAGAATGTTGTTTCAACCAATAGAATGTGGAGGACCAGACAGAATCCTCCTATCACATGTCTCTATAATAGAATGTGGAGGACCAGACAGAATCCTCCTATCACATGTCTCTATAATAGAATGTGGAGGACCAGACAGAATCCTCCTATCACATGTCTCTATAATAGAATGTGGAGGACCAGACAGAATCCTCCTATCACATGTCTCTATAATAGAATGTGGAGGACCAGACAGAATCCTCCTATCACATGTCTCTATAATAGAATGTGGAGGACCAGACAGAATCCTCCTATCACATGTCTCTATAATAGAATGTGGAGGACCAGACAGAATCCTCCTATCACATGTCTCTATAATAGAATGTTGTTTCAACCAATAGAATGTGGAGGACCAGACAGAATCCTCCTATCACATCTCTCTATAATAGAATGTTGTTTCAACCAATAGAATGTGGAGGACCAGACAGAATCCTCCTATCACATCGAATGTTGTTTCTCTATAATAGAATGTGGAGGACCAGACAGAATCCTCCTATCACATGTCTCTATAATAGAATGTTGTTTCAACCAATAGAATGTGGAGGACCAGACAGAATCCTCCTATCACATCTCTCTATAATAGAATGTTGTTTCAACCAATAGAATGTGGAGGACCAGACAGAATCCTCCTATCACATCTCTCTATAATAGAATGTTGTTTCAACCAATAGAATGTGGAGGACCAGACAGAATCCTCCTATCACATCTCTCTATAATAGAATGTGGAGGACCAGACAGAATCCTCCTATAACATCTCTCTATAATAGAATGTGGAGGACCAGACAGAATCCTCCTATAACATCTCTCTATAATAGAATGTGGAGGACCAGACAGAATCCTCCTATCACATGTCTCTATAATAGAATGTGGAGGACCAGACAGAATCCTCCTATCACATGTCTCTATAATAGAATGTGGAGGACCAGACAGAATCCTCCTATAACATCTCTCTATAATAGAATGTGGAGGACCAGACAGAATCCTCCTATCACATCTCTCTATAATAGAATGTTGTTTCAACCAATAGAATGTGGAGGACCAGACAGAATCCTCCTATCACATCTCTCTATAATAGAATGTTGTTTCAACCAATAGAATGTGGAGGACCAGACAGAATCCTCCTATCACATCGCTCTATAATAGAATGTGGAGGACCAGACAGAATCCTCCTATCACATCTCTCTATAATAGAATGTTGTTTCAACCAATAGAATGTGGAGGACCAGACAGAATCCTCCTATCACATCTCTCTATAATAGAATGTTGTTTCAACCAATAGAATGTGGAGGACCAGACAGAATCCTCCTATCACATCTCTCTATAATAGAATGTTGTTTCAACCAATAGAATGTGGAGGACCAGACAGAATCCTCCTATCACATCTCTCTATAATAGAATGTGGAGGACCAGACAGAATCCTCCTATCACATGTCTCTATAATAGAATGTGGAGGACCAGACAGAATCCTCCTATCACATGTCTCTATAATAGAATGTGGAGGACCAGACAGAATCCTCCTATCACATGTCTCTATAATAGAATGTGGAGGACCAGACAGAATCCTCCTATCACATGTCTCTATAATAGAATGTGGAGGACCAGACAGAATCCTCCTATCACATGTCTCTATAATAGAATGTGGAGGACCAGACAGAATCCTCCTATCACATGTCTCTATAATAGAATGTTGTTTCAACCAATAGAATGTGGAGGACCAGACAGAATCCTCCTATCACATCTCTCTATAATAGAATGTTGTTTCAACCAATAGAATGTGGAGGACCAGACAGAATCCTCCTATCACATCGCTCTATAATAGAATGTGGAGGACCAGACAGAATCCTCCTATCACATCTCTCTATAATAGAATGTTGTTTCAACCAATAGAATGTGGAGGACCAGACAGAATCCTCCTATCACATCTCTCTATAATAGAATGTTGTTTCAACCAATAGAATGTGGAGGACCAGACAGAATCCTCCTATCACATCTCTCTATAATAGAATGTTGTTTCAACCAATAGAATGTGGAGGACCAGACAGAATCCTCCTATCACATCTCTCTATAATAGAATGTGGAGGACCAGACAGAATCCTCCTATCACATGTCTCTATAATAGAATGTGGAGGACCAGACAGAATCCTCCTATCACATCTCTCTATAATAGAATGTTGTTTCAACCAATAGAATGTGGAGGACCAGACAGAATCCTCCTATCACATCTCTCTATAATAGAATGTGGAGGACCAGACAGAATCCTCCTATCACATGTCTCTATAATAGAATGTTGTTTCAACCAATAGAATGTGGAGGACCAGACAGAATCCTCCTATCACATCGCTCTATAATAGAATGTTGTTTCAACCAATAGAATGTGGAGGACCAGACAGAATCCTCCTATCACATGTCTCTATAATAGAATGTGGAGGACCAGACAGAATCCTCCTATCACATGTCTCTATAATAGAATGTGGAGGACCAGACAGAATCCTCCTATCACATCTCTCTATAATAGAATGTGGAGGACCAGACAGAATCCTCCTATCACATGTCTCTATAATAGAATGTGGAGGACCAGACAGAATCCTCCTATCACATGTCTCTATAATAGAATGTGGAGGACCAGACAGAATCCTCCACATGTCTCTATATCACATGTCTCTATAATGTGTTTCAGAATGTGGAGGACCAGACAGAATCCTCCTATCACATGTCTCTATAATAGGATGTGGAGGACCAGACAGAATCCTCCTATCACATGTCTCTATAATAGAATGTGGAGGACCAGACAGAATCCTCCTATCACATGTCTCTATAATAGAATGTTGTTTCATCACATGTCTCTATAATAGAATGTGGAGGACCAGACAGAATCCTCCTATCACATGTCTCTATAATAGAATGTGGAGGACCAGACAGAATCCTCCTATCACATGTCTCTATAATAGAATGTGGAGGACCAGACAGAATCCTCCTATCACATGTCTCTATAATAGAACATGTCTCTATACATGTCTCTATAATAGAATGGAGGACCAGACAGAATCCTCCTATCACATGTCTCTATAATAGAATGTGGAGGACCAGACAGAATCCTCCTATCACATGTCTCTATAATAGAATGTGGAGGACCAGACAGAATCCTCCTATCACATCTCTCTATAATAGAATGTGGAGGACCAGACAGAATCCTCCTATAACATCTCTCTATAATAGAATGTGGAGGACCAGACAGAATCCTCCTATCACATGTCTCTATAATAGAATGTGGAGGACCAGACAGAATCCTCCTATCACATCTCTCTATAATAGAATGTTGTTTCAACCAATAGAATGTGGAGGACCAGACAGAATCCTCCTATCACATGTCTCTATAATAGAATGTGGAGGACCAGACAGAATCCTCCTATCACATGTCTCTATAATAGAATGTTGTTTCAACCAATAGAATGTGGAGGACCAGACAGAATCCTCCTATCACATCGCTCTATAATAGAATGTTGTTTCAACCAATAGAATGTGGAGGACCAGACAGAATCCTCCTATCACATCTCTCTATAATAGAATGTGGAGGACCAGACAGAATCCTCCTATAACATCTCTCTATAATAGAATGTGGAGGACCAGACAGAATCCTCCTATAACATCTCTCTATAATAGAATGTGGAGGACCAGACAGAATCCTCCTATCACATGTCTCTATAATAGAATGTGGAGGACCAGACAGAATCCTCCTATCACATGTCTCTATAATAGAATGTGGAGGACCAGACAGAATCCTCCTATCACATCTCTCTATAATAGAATGTGGAGGACCAGACAGAATCCTCCTATCACATGTCTCTATAATAGGATGTGGAGGACCAGACAGAATCCTCCTATCACATGTCTCTATAATAGAATGTGGAGGACCAGAGACATCACATGTCTCTATAATAGAATCCTCCTATCACATGTCTCTATAATAGAATGTGGAGGACCAGACAGAATCCTCCTATCACATGTCTCTATAATAGAATGTGGAGGACCAGACAGAATCCTCCTATCACATGTCTCTATAATAGAATGTGGAGGACATGTCTCTATAATAGAATGTGGAGGACCAGACAGAATCCTCCTATCACATCTCTCTATAATAGGATGTGGAGGACCAGACAGAATCCTCCTATCACATGTCTCTATAATAGAATGTGGAGGACCAGACAGAATCCTCCTATCACATCTCTCTATAATAGAATGTTGTTTCAACCAATAGAATGTGGAGGACCAGACAGAATCCTCCTATCACATCTCTCTATAATAGAATGTGGAGGACCAGACAGAATCCTCCTATCACATGTCTCTATAATAGAATGTGGAGGACCAGACAGAATCCTCCTATCACATGTCTCTATAATAGAATGTGGAGGACCAGACAGAATCCTCCTATCACATCTCTCTATAATAGAATGTGGAGGACCAGACAGAATCCTCCTATCACATCTCTCTATAATAGAATGTGGAGGACCAGACAGAATCCTCCTATCACATCTCTCTATAATAGAATGTGGAGGACCAGACAGAATCCTCCTATCACATCTCTCTATAATAGAATGTGGAGGACCAGACAGAATCCTCCTATCACATGTCTCAGCCGTATTAGAGCTGATCCACCCGTTAACAAACAGACATATGGAACACAGGACCACTGACTAATGAGGAAGCACGTGTTTAATGTAGAGTGTCTACAGAAAATACCTGTGTGTGTGTGTGTGTGTGTGTGTGTGTGTGTGTGTGTGTGTGTGTGGATGTGTAATCTAATTAGGGAGGCTGAGAATTGTACATCTGACTGACGGCTAGGAAGCACAACAGGTGACACACACACACACACGCTCACGCACACACGCTCACACACACACACACCAAGCCCACAGAACACACAGCGCTCAATGTGTGTCACCTCTCTGTCTCTCTCTCTCTCTCTCTCTGTGTATGTGTCTTTAAGGTTTCCATGGTAACAGTTTAACAGTGTCATATACTGTAACACCTGGCTCTTCTCAGGGTGGTGTACTCCTCCGTCCACCTGCTGCAACCTCTCTCAATTCAATTCAATTCAAGGGGCTTTATTGGCATGGGAAACATGTGTTAACATTGCCAAAGCAAGTGAGGTAGATAATATATAAAGTGAATATATAAAGTGAAATAAACAATACAAAATGAACAGTAAACATTACACATACAGAAGTTTCAGAACAATAAAGTCATTACAAATGTCATATTATATATATATACAGTGTTTTAACAATGTACAAATGGTAAAGGACACAAGGTAAAATAAATAAGCATAGATATGGGTTGTATTTACAATGGTGTTTGTTCTTCACTGGTTGCCCTTTTCTCGTGTCAACAGGTCACAAATCTTGCTGCTGTGATGCACACTGTGGTATTTCACCCAGTAGGTATGGGAGTTTATCAAAATTGGATTTGTTTTCGAATTCTTTGTGGATCTGTGTAATCTGAGGGAAATATGTCTCTCTAATATGGTCATACATTGGGCAGGAGGTTAGGAAGTGCAGCTCAGTTTCCACCTCATTTTGTGGGCAGTGAGCACATAGCCTGTCTTCTCTTGAGAGCCATGTCTGCCTACGGCCGCCTTTCTCAATAGCAAGGCTATGCTCACTGAGTCTGTACATAGTCAAAGCTTTCCTTAATTTTGGGTCAGTCACAGGGGTC